>NC_081560.1:29691447-29754386 GCF_022355385.1 Mustela nigripes | reverse complement strand
TTTTAACTTTTTGAGGAAACTCCATACTGTTTTCCAGAGTGGTTGCATGAGCTTACATTCCCACCAAGAGTATAGGAGGGTTCCCCTTTCTCCACATCCTCACCAGCATCTGTCATTTCCTGACTTGTTAATTTTAGCCATTCTGACTGGTGTGAGGTGGTATCTCATTGTGGTTTTGATTTGTATTTCCCTGATGCTGAGTGATGTGGAACACTTTTTCATGTGTCTATTGGCCATCTGGATGTCTTCTTTGCAGAAATGTCTGTTCATGTAGGACTCATGTTTTGACTCCATCTAGGATAAGTTGTTACTTCTTTCTTCTAGCCATACTCTTACCAAATAGCAGGAACTCTGTCATAGCTATTGCCATGAAGATACTCTCTCACCTGTGTTGGACCATCTTGTAGTTAAACCCTGTGGAAAGCCAGTCCCTTTCTTCCCATCATGTTTGAGCTTTAGTATCTGAAGCAATGTTTCTACTTTCCTCTGTGACAAAGACCTCCTAGTAGCATGCATCACTAGCACCAATGTTCAGGCTAATCTCAAAGACCCCTTATCAACGAAATGGGTTGATGGTAGCATATAAAATGCAGCATGTTCTAGATGCCAGAGACAGTCAGGTAAAGTTCTAAGTACTTTACGAATAGTACAGTTCATGTTTAACAAACCCTCTGAGGTTAGCAATAGTATGAACTTAATTTTAGATGAAGCAGAAACTGAAGCCAGAAATTTTAATTTACTTGCCCAAGATAACCAACTCCTAAGTGTTGGAGCCAGGTCTTGAACCCAGGTAGTGTAGATACAAACTCTTATCACACACTGCCCCCCACCCCCGCCCCAGAAACTTGTCATTGTGTGAAAATTCCGAGGAAAGTGTTGTTTGGGGAACTTGAAGACCTAAAATCCAGCCCAGCTTTAGCCAAAAGCACCTCATCTCAATTTAGTTATTAATAAACGTGTACCATTTTACTGGATTCTAGTTTCCTAAAGATTGTTTAGGGGAAGGGAACTACTTGACATGCATCTTTTAGCAATCCTCCATACATTTTTGAAAAGTCTCTGCCTAATAAGCACTAAATTTTTTTTTGAAGTACTGACTCCCTTGCATACTCATTCCCAACTACTTTAATCTCCTTACTAGTCCTTGCACGTCAAGAACACTCCCAACTCAGGGCATTACAGTTCCTCTCTCTAGAGCATGCTTTCACCTGGAGAACTTCATGGTTCATTCTCAGTTTTGTTGTGTTTTTTTTTTTTTTTTTCCACACCTCTTCTCAAAATAATCACCTTATCAAGGATAATCACCTCATCAAGGATGCTTTGTTTTTCCCCCAAAACTTACCAACATTTGAAATTATTGTGCACTTAATACTTTAATTTTTACTTGTCCTGTTCCCCAAGTCTGTGATCTTCTTGAGGGCGGACTAGTTTTGTTTACTAGTTCCAGCACCTGGTCTAGTGTAGGCATTCAATAGGTATTTGTTGAAGGAGTAAATGAATCTAAAAAGTGTTGTATAACTTATGAAATGTGTAGAGGGATGCACTGTGTAGTGGGATACACTTATTAATAATATTTCTTTTCTTCCTTGGTAATTTATATATCCCAAGAATGCTTTCTACGTTGGTGGAATACAGTAAATTGTTTCTATCTCATTTTCTGCACAGCAGAGGCATTTGGCTATAAATTCTGATAGTGTCATTTTTTTATCAGTGGGACTATGTGTGAGTTTTTTGTTTTGGGTTATTGTTGGGTTTTTTGTTTTGTTTTGTTTTGTTTTGTTTTACTTTCTTGAGCTTGTGTTCTATCTGTAACATGGGAATGGTAACACCTTATCTTGCAGATTTCTCTGAAGAGGAATACCTTGAATATATCAAAATACAGTTATAGGAAATGTCAGGCTAATATACAACTGTTCATCATTGAAAGCATTTATGTTCTAATAGAATAGGGATCCCAGACCAGCTCATTTGTATTAAAACAGCCCTACCTCCCCATCACTTCCCAAACCTGACACAGAGGCTCCCTTTTCATTCAGAGGATTGGAGCAGCTTGAGATAAACTGCCTCTTCCTTAACCCAGATTTTGTGAATTACCGACCTGTATTATTTATTCATACCGATGGCTCCCTTCATTGACATTGAATAATCGAGAGTTGATTGTGTTTAGGAAGATCAACAATCCCATGGTTCAATTCACTTTTCAAAGCACAGAATTCACCAGCCTTCAAAAGAACAGAGGAATTAATCCATTTTAAAACACAATGCAAGTACATTCTTCTTTGAAATTTGGTAATGATATTAATGAAAAATATAGATTAAAAGTAAGAACTGATAGAATAGTAAGAAATACTTTGAATTATGCTTTATTTTATTGTAAATATTAGATATTAAACTTTAGTTAAATGTAAATATTAAAATTCTTGGTATATATTATGGTCAGTTTTTTCAAAATTTTTTTTTAATTTGCTAATAAAAAATTTCATTTAAGCTATTGGGCTATATTAGCATCGCATTAACTTCTTCTAACCTTCAGATATTAAGAAAAGGTAGCAATTATACTCTTAACAATTTGCTTTAGAATCAACTAATTAATCATTCATTGCCCATGGCACTAATAAGTCATTAGTCTTGTGGGGGCTCATTATAAGGAGCAATATGTAGACAGGTTCATTTAGGTAATCCTTTCTGAATGTTGATGAGGTTATTCGTAGATGATACATGCATGTTAGATTCAATTATAACAAATTAGTGAGAAGTTTTTTTCTCCTTTTTTATAAAAGCGGAAAGGATAGACTTTCTCAAACAACTAAGAATTATAGTTTTGAGATGACTTTGCAGTTTCTTTAAATTGGATAAATGGAGCGATTTTCTAATGAAATGCAGTCGTAATGTCTTAATCTATTAACCTGAGCAGCTCACAAAATTCTGATGACTGTACACACACATGTTTTGAGAAGTGCACATTTGTAAGGTTTTAACCTCTCAAGACTTTGAAGCCAACCAATATAGGCAATCAATAGTCACATTACATCACTATTTTTCTTCTCACACAGACAAAAATTTTTATTTTTTATTATCTAATTCGTTTAGCTTTTAAATTCTCTTTGCTACTTATGATACAGATTTAGGTTATGTCTACGTGAGGTTAAAGAACTTAACATTTTTGGGGTGCCAGCGTGATTAAGCCTCTGACTCCAGCTCAGGTCATGATCTCTGGGGTATGGGGAGTATGGGGAGGCCCTGGCATCTGGCTTAAAGAGGCTCCTTGCTGCTCATCAGTGAGTCAACTTCTCCCTGTCCCTCTGCCCCTCCCCCTACACTCTCTCCCACTCTCTCTCTCATAAATAAATAAAATCTCTTTTAAAAAAGAACTTAACATTTTCATAGACTCGGGTACTCCATTTAAAAAACAAAATTATTGGAGTGATCTTTTTTTCATGGAAGTGATCTTCTCATTACATTAAGTTAATGGAATTAACCGTTGCTTTAGTTTGATAGATACAAAGTAAGCAGATGAAAATAAAGATACAGAAAAACCTAGTTCTAAATAGCTGTAACACTTGTTGTTATTTTTTCCTAATTGCCAATTCTTTGTTTATCTGTTTGCATAGGTAAGTTTGCATAGGTAAGTATAGTTTGCATATGTAAGTATATAAAATCACATTTAATGTGAAGACAATTATTTTAAGAAACTAATAGGGGTGCCTGGGTGACTCAGTTGTTAAACATCTGCCTTTGAATCAGGTTGGCTCAGGTCATGATCCCAGGGTCCTGGAATTGAGCTGGCATCAGGCTCCATGCTTAGCGAGAAGACTGCTTCTCCTTCTCCCACACCCCCTGCTTGTTTTCCCTCTCTTTCAGTCTCTCCCTCTGTCAAATAAATAAATAAAATCTTCACAAAAAGTAAAAAAGAAATTAATAAAGTGATTAAAATATTCAACCAAAGGTCTTAAAACTACTATATACTTCAAGAATTGTTTCAAGGGCAGTTTGATTAAAACCGTGTTACTACTCTAACAAAACACACAGACTAACAGTCAGTGTGTTATTAATAACAATTTAAACCTACTAATGAGCATTTAAATGTGACTTCATTAACAGTAATGGCCCAAACGCTGGCCTTGGGTGTTTACATGTTGCTTCCATTGGGGTCAAGGGGACATATGCTGGAAGGACTAGGCAGTTGATACAATGATTTATTTTTTAATCCGTAGGATACTCATACTTACAGTTTCCTGGAAAAAAAAAAAATGTTGCAAATGTAAGTGGTATAAGTTGAATCTGATTCTCACATTAAAAAACTGGTATGATTGAAGGTTTTACTCATGACCGATGACCTGCTCCTATCCTTACCTGCCCGCACCAAAAACCCAGAAGGCAGAGAATGCTTTGTAACTGTCAAAAATGTGAAAAAACTGTCAAAAGAACATGAAATCAGTTGTGAAGCAGAAGTCATGGTTCAGTTTTCTCGAAGACAAGTATATAAATTGCAAACGCCCATGGTGTAAGCATCCCACAAATATATGTCACACAATGCCCAGGGGGACTGATGCCTAGTTCTTAGGGATTAAATCAAACATCATACTTAGTCAATTATAAGTTAGTCCCTATCTAACATAAATATTTATAAAGTATATTTAAACAGGACCTTCCAGTACCCAGACATGTAAAGTTGTGAGGGTTTTTTGTTTTTGTTTGTTTGTGTTTACTTATTTGAAAAGGAGGATTTTTTTTCTTTTTAATTGCAACAAATTAGATGGTGAACGTGTACTTCCAAATGAATTTCGAAGTCAGGAAATTCACTCCTACTTAAATTGCATTCTTATTTTATTCCATTTTTAAAGCCTATTACTCTCTTGTATTATTTCATAAGATTAAAAGGCCTCTAACCTGTACTTTGAGTTATTTGTATACCCAAAACGACAAGTCATTTGGGATTGTTCTCACTCTTCCTGTTCACATACCTTCCTTCCAGCCTAGCTGACCTGCTCGTCCTCCCTCTGTAAACTGCTTTCCTGCCACCTCCTCCTCTATTTTCCTGACCTTCAGTCTCGCTTCACATCAAAGTTACCTGTCTCGGCCCAGTGGAAAGGCATATATTTTGTCAAGCCTTTCCTGGTCTCTGCATCTAGAAGTGTATATTCCTTTCTCCAAGTTCCTATGTCAGTATCAGTCAGAATCTAGTCAGAATAACATCCTTTGCCACTTCTTTTACCAGAGAGAATTTGATTTAGAATTAAACGGGTACTTTAGGCCAAAGGAGAGGGAAGACTTGAGGTTATATGGAGACAGTAATTGTAGGAAGGAGATATCCTAAGGCTGGAAGAACAAAGGAAAGACATTGGGATTATGAGAACCCAGGAGCTCAGAGAAGGGTCCCTGTGGGGCTGGGATTTACAACTCTAAGAAGGATATGCCCCATCCCAGCTGGTGCCATGGGAATTCAGCAGAGGTCCCGCCCCCACAGAATGAATGATGCCTGAGAATGAGGCATCCCAACTCTCTGGGGTTTGTATCTGCTTTGGGGATTGAGAGAGAAATGGCAAGTGGAACCAATTTATGATGTGAAGATGAAGAGTTTGTTGCTGGGATGGTGTTGATAGGAGCAGGAAGCAAAGCCATGGATTGGCTTATCCCTCTCCCTCCTTCAAGCATCTACTCCTGTGGTTGGGGAAACACAAACAGGAGCCAGCTGGCAAAAGAGAAGCCAGCTCCAGCATCACAAAACAGCATAGAACTATGACATTGAAAGATAATAACTTAATAACCAGCACCTTAGCATTTTAATTAAACCTCTTTCAGGTGCTTAGCATTTTCTTCCTTCTAATATAGAGCTCTGTATTATCTTATCTTCTATCAGTCTCTAAGATCCTCAAGAATAATATCTGGATATGATTCATCTGATCCAAATTTCAATTAATATTGTTGAATAAATGAATATATAAATTCCCCCAAATCAAAGGCCTTTCCTTTTCAATTATAAGTACTGAATGTTTTATTATAAAAGAAGATCATTAGAAAATTAGTTTCTCTTTTGCTTGACACTTCAAATAATTTTTCTGGGATTTTATTGAGTATGCTTCTGATAACATATGTATCCAAACAAATACACACAAGAGAGTATTCTTTTTAAAATTAATCTTTTAGTAGTCTATATAGTTATGCAAATGTTGCTTCAGGTTTCCAAAAGATTTATTACTTCTTAGTCCAGCATTACCCTTTCCTCCACTATGGGAAAGAACAGAATCCCAGAAAGAATCCCTGATGAGTTCCAGAGCTGAGCCACCTGAAGGGAGCAGTGGTGTAGGCTAGTGCCTGAAACAGCTGAGGAAGAAACTAAAGGTTCAGGATGAAGATTTTTGTGCTGCTCACATCCGGAAGTGATGTGATGCCTTGCCTGGCACAAGTCTATGTTTGTACTGGCTGACTCTCCAGGTGATGCAGGTTGAGCTCATGGGGTTGGATCAGCTGAACCTCATTAATATTTAACTTGATAGAGATGGGACCCACAAATACATGTCCACACATCCAAAATACACATGTATATGCTCAACCACGTAGAGCTTTCTATGTTCCACTTCAGAGCCATAGGAAGACTTTTTAATGGGTGGAAGGGTTTTACAGGGTGGCCTTTCTATAACAACTAATTCAGACAGGCTCTAAAATGTGTTGCATAAAATTCTAAATAAAACTCTGGAGATTGTTCTGAGAAGTATAAAATCAGCCTTGATACCTCGTTGTCAAAGTTTCGTTTGCTCCAAAGGAGACCATTTGTTCCAGTGAAATAATTGTATGTAGAGCCTGTCAGGTTCTAGTCAATGAAACCGAGGTAAACCAGGAACTGATTATTCATTTTACAAATTATTGACAACATGATTATGTTTATTAAAGTAACCCCATTGCATATTTAAAGAGCAATTCCATATATCAAAATTGGATTTGCACACAATTTCACAAGGTAATGATTTTTTGGCGAATTGATCTGTATTGCATGAGGCAAAGTCATAGTTAAAACTGATGAGAGTTAGACTTTGTTAATGATATATTCAATATCCTTTTTGAAGAAAATCAGGAAAATGTTACTCCCAGTGTAGCTGTTGAGTCAGAATCGCATCTTCTGTAACTGTTTCGGTGACTGTTGTTCACTCATACTGTCCATAGCTGAAGTTCAAGTTGTAGTGAATATCATACTGTGGAGTGTCAGCAAAATCACTATTTAGCGTCTGTTTTCTATAAGGAGCAGTGCAGCATCAGTCAAAAAGCAAAGGATTTGAGTTAAAATTACAATCTCCTTACCTTACTAGCTATAACGACCTTAGACAAGTTATGTAACTTATCTGAACCTCTCAGTATACAAAATAAAGAGACTTAAAGCCTTCTCTTAAATTTGTTATGTCGATTAAAAAATTAGGAGGTCAAGTGCTTAGCACATAGCTTCAATGAAGGGTAACTATTATGAATACACTACTTCTGTCAAGTTTAGCCACTTTTATCTATCTTCAATATACAAGAATAACTGATAAGGATATTCATTTCAGGAGTGCATTTAAATACAAATCCTCTTGCATTTCATAACCAGTTTTCAGTCTCATACTACTCTTAGTCTAAAGCCTCTTGTGCTAGTAAAATAACACGTTTTAAAAATTTTACATGCATGTGTGCTACAAGCCTTCTTAGAAGACTCGAGAATGCATTTGGTCCCCTCTATGCCCTGTAGACTTCTCTGGGGATTACTAATTTCAGCCATTGATTAGTAGTATATTCTATAGGCACTTTGTGGCCAGAGAGCTACAACCATCTGAAGAAAGAGTTTCCTAAATACGGATCTATGATTTTCTCTCTATCGAAGATAATAAGCATCAGGTCTGGAAATTTTATAAAAATGGATGGGAATTTGCACGTGTGTAACATGATCCTTGACCCTTTATGTGTGTTATCTCATTATCAGAAAGATTCTGCTGTAATATTTTCCTAAGGCAAATCTATGCTATCCTATCCATCCAAGGAGTCTTTCCTGGCAAGAAAATTCAACAGACTATATAGTGTTGACTCAATACTTTTCATTATAAAAAAATTTTTAGGGGTGCCTGGGTGGCTCAGTCAGTTGGGCGGCTGCCTTCGGTTCAGGTCATGATCCCAGGGTCCTGGAATCGAGTCCCACATCGGGTTCCCTGCTCCATGGGGAGCCTGCTAATCCCTCTCTCTCTGTCTGCTGTTCTGCCGGCTTGTGTGTCTCTCTCTCTGTCAAATAAATAAAATCTTTAAAAAAAAATTTTTTTTTAATTCACTTGACACATTGAGACAAATGTTAACTGCTTAAAAATAAAATAACCTAGGGGCCTCTCAGTGGCTCTGTCAGTTAAACTTCCTCCTTCAGCTCAGGTCATGATCGTGGCGTCCTGAAATCAAGCCCCACACTGACGGGCGTGGGAAGTTCCTGTTCAGCAGGGAGTCTGCTTCTGTCTTCCCGGCTCTGCCACTTCCCCTGCTTGTGTTCTCTCTGTTTCTCTCTGTTAAATAAATAAATAAATAAATAAATAAATAAATAGTGTTAAAAATAAAAAGTAACCTAAAGAACAAAATGAAGCAAATAGCTTAGGTATCAAACAAAGGATAAGATGTTAAATCAACAAGTCCGTAGGATTTTTCCCCCTGAATCATCTGGAAAATTATCACACTCTTCACTTCATTTGAATTCGGTAGATTTTCTGTAAAAGTCATCCATATCCTAAACCATCTGCTAGAATAAAGTTGAACAATGAAGATACATATACGGATTATATTCACTCATTCCCTGAACATGTGGATATGGCGTGGAAATATTGTTATGTTATGTTATGGCACGGAAATATGGAATCTGACCTAAATTCATAAATAGATGAGAAATGAAGAATTGAAACAATGTTTCAATGTGGTGCTACCCCTTTACCACAGGATGGATAATGGCTCCCAAAGATGTCTGTGCTCTAATCCCTGAAACATGTGAGTATGTTTCCTTACCTGGTCAAAGGCAGATGTCATTAAGATTGCGGATATTAAACATCATTAATTTTTCAGGTAGTTCCAATTTAATCACATGACCTTTTAAAAACAGATAACTTTCGCTGGCTGGAAGAAGAGACACCACAGAAGAGAAAGTCTGAGAGATCTGAAGCCTGACAAGGACTGGACATGCTAGTTTGAAAATAGGGACACGGTGAAAAAGAATACAGGTAGCCTTAAGGAGCTGAGTGAATATTCAGAAAATTCCTTGGCTGATAGCAAGGAAAGAGGGACCTCAGTCCTACAATAAGGAACTAAATTCAGCTAATAACCTGGATGAGCTGGGAAATGGTTTCCCTTGAGAATTATATCTCATGATTCCATGTGTGATCCTCAACCGACTGACACCCTGATTTCAGTTTTGTGAGACCAAGAGCAGAGAAACCAGGACCTTCCACCTGGCCTTCTGACCTAGAATATTGAGATAATAAACGTATATTGTTTTAAGCCACTTACTTTGTGGTAATTTGTTGTGGAATCAATAGTAAACTAGTATATATCTTGCCTCCATTCTCTTTCATCTGAAAGTGTTACTTCATTAACGGAACTATCAGGCAAAATAAACTTAAAAAAAAAATCTACTCATATATAGTTGGGGTTTTTACACTCAAGGCTGACTCATTACCTTCATATTTATTTAAAATAGTTTCTAAAATTCTTATCTGATTGAAGTTAATGTAATATTTATGCAATCAGAGTTAATGTTAAGACATATAATGATTTTATCAGGTAAGCCATGAATATAAATTACAAATTATCATAATTATTTAAGATCATAATATTTGCATGGTGAAAATATTTTTTCAAAAGTAACACTTGTTCTTATTAATTTAGTGAGTACACTTTCACAATGAATATATTAACAATAGTTCTTTGTAATGAATAAATAATAATAACCATATAAGAATAAAAATAATTAAAATATGGGTGGAAGAGTCCTTATTTATATAGTTTTGTCTGTTATTTATGCATAATATGAGGTAACAGAGGATTTGGTACTTAACAAATATTGTTATTTCAGTAATCCCAATTCTGAGAACCTATTTTAATGAAACACATCTAAATATGAAGGAGTTATGCATAAGGATATTCATTGCAGTGTCATTTATGGTAACAAAAATATTGAAATGAACTAGGCAATAAGGAAATGCTTACCCAAATTCTGGTATGCAGACTCAACAAAATTTAATACATCTATATAAAAGATAGTTGTGAGTATATAGTAACTCATAAGATTGTGATTTTACGAAAAATATTTAAAAATCCAGTTTATTAAGTTTATAATTATTTTAAAATTTTAATATTTGAAAAGGAAGAGAATACATACCAATATTAATAGTTCTTTTGGATAATGGAATTATGGTGATAGCTCATTTGTGTTTTCAAATAATTTATGGTTATATGACTTTTATGATTTTACTGACATGTATTAAATAAATATCTGGGGCACCTGGGTGGCTCAGTGGGTAAAGCCTCTGCCTTCGGCTCAGGTCATGATCACAGGGTCCTGGGATGGAGCCCCACATCAGGCTCTATGCTCAGCAGGGAGCCTGCTTTCCCCTCTCTCTCTGCCTGTCTCTCTGCCTACTTGTGATCTTTCTCTTTGTCAAATAAATACATAAAATCTTAAAAAAAAAAAAAGAATAAATATCTGAATCATTATGCCTATTTCTTAAACCCACCAAGCCCTATTACAGTCTTCTCACCTAATTCAGTAGCTTGATGAAGTCTCAACTTGGACAGGAATAGGTGCTGTGTTATGCTTCCAGTAAAATAAAAAATAACAATAAAAAGGGGAACAAAAAACCAAACCCTTGAAAATGAGGAAGAAACACCGACTCTTGAGATTTCGCTCATAGAATCCCTGAGAGGTCCATTGTCTCGGCTCATCTTTCCCAGTGTCCGTTCGAGCAGGTTCGGTTCCCTTCTGGACTTGCCCCCGTCGCCTCCTCTTCCTCCAGTCCATCCCTCACATCCCACTGTGGTCAGAATGATGGATTTCAGCAGGAGAACTGCCCCTGTCACCTTGCTTAAACCTTCTAATAGCTCTACTGAGCTCTTAGGTTAAAGGATACAATTCTTAACTTGGCTAACAAGGCAGAGCATGACCTACATAATACCCCCCAGTCTCTCCAGCTGCTTTTCAGGGTCCTCACATTCTCACTCTCTTTTCTTCAGCGGCATCGCCCTTCTGTCAGTGTCCCAAATATGTCCCTGCTGTTCCCTACTCACCACTCCCCCATCTGTGGTGTTAGTACCCAGTCGTCCTTCCTATATCAGCTTCCACACCTTCGTTATAGTTCAGGATCTATTTGTGTTGAATATTCACTTACATAACACTCATTCCTTTGGAGCACTTCTTTTTAAGGGTCTATAATTATCTTTCATGTTTGTGACTATTTTAACATAATAATTCACATATTGCAAACCCTGGGAAGAAGGTCTGTCCTTGTAACCTTTGTTGGCGCTTGCAACAAATAGGTGTTTAATAAATATTTTGTTAAAGATTTTATTTATTTTCAAGAGAGAGAGTAGGAGAAAGGGGAGTGGCAGAGGGGGAGGGAGAGGGAAAGAATCTCAAGGAGACCTGGCACTGAGTGCAGAGCCCAACGCATGGCTCCATCTCACAACCCTGAGACCGTGACCTGAACCGAAACCAAGAGTCAGTTGTCCAACTGACTGAGCCACCCAGGCACCCCTAATAAATATGTTTTAAGGGGTGAATGAGGGAAGGAAAGTTACACTATGAATTAGCTCAGACATACAAACAAAGCTCTTTTTTTTTTTTTTAAAAGATTTTATTTATTTATTTGACAGACAGAGATCACAAGTAGGCAGAGAGGCAGGCAGAGAGAGAGGGGAAGCAGGCTCCCTGCTGACCATAGAGCCTGACGTGGGGCTCCATCCCAGGACCCTGAGCTCATGACCTAAGCCAAAAACAGAGGCTTTAACCCACTGAGCCACCCAGGCGCTCCCAAACAAAACTCCTTTAAACAAAAATCAAATTGCTAGTACAATGTGGCAAATGAAGGTGCCAATGGATTTCAAGTATTAGAGTTTCATTGGTAGAGTTGGCATTATTGCATAAATGGGTCCGTCAGGATGCCTTAGTCTAATCCAGTAAATATTTGAATCCACAAATTGTTACTTTGTCATGTTTTTCAATAACCTTTTGATTCCAAGTTAGCTTTTGAAGTGATTAGGTTTACAGGAAGAAAATGTAACGGCTATAAAAATGTGAACATGCTGGCTTAATTTGTTAGTTTTGCAGTTCATCATGTGGGTTAGTTAGCATTCTGATTTTATGTAAAGTTTTACATCATGTTAGTTGCTATGAATATAGCCTTAAGAGGTAGGGCCCTTTCAAAATGGTGACAAAATTAAGTTTAGGGGTTTCCTAGATATAGCTATAACCCTGACCTGTGAAACATCTTCTGAACAAAGGTATCTCTCAACTTCTTACTGAGGATGGAAACTAATTGTTTCCAGACAATGTATTGTCATTTATAGTGTACCTTTTAATTTGATGTGCTGATATCATTGACTTCTGTACAGGATCAGAGAAAAAGAACTCTGTATGTGTAGATGAATAGAAATCTTCATTTAACAAACATTTCCCAAATGAGATTAAAAGAGTTCTTGACCTTAAGAAGGTTAGGGAAAAAGAAAACATGAATCAGTGAAATGAAAGGAAAAAACAGTGGGGAAAAAAAAACCACCAACAATGTTCGTGCCCAAGGATGCTCCTGAGAAAGAATAGAGACAAATGGATTGAGCTGTTGAAGAAGTGTGATAGTAACCAGACTATGTGACAAACATGAAGCTAAAGATATTTTATTGTCTTAGTCAAAAGATCAGGTAGGCCAATGACACATTTGATTTTTTATTAACAGTAAGTTACGGGGCGCCTGGGTGGCTCAGTGGGTTAAAGCCTCTGCCTTCGGCTCAGGTCATGATCTCAGCGTCCTGGGATCGAACCCCGCATCGGGCTCTCTGCTCAGCAGGGAGCCTGCTTCCTTCTCTCTCTTTGCCTGCCTCTCTGCCTACTTGTGAGCTCTGTCTGTCAAATAAATAAATAAATAAATCTTTAAAAAAAACAGTAAGTTACTACTAAATGAAGAAAAGATTAAAATATGGAATTCAGAGCATCTTATAAAAATGAGAAAGAGACAGAGAGAATGAGTTTGGATGTGTATATTAGTAAAGGTCACCCTAGATGTTATTATAGACAGTCTCCAAACTTTTTGTGGATAAATATCGTAGGAGTTTATTTAGCTCTCAAGTATCAGGATGGGTATCTTTTTTCCATGTAGTGATTGAAGAACCCTGGTTTCATCCACCTTTTGGCTCTGCCATCCTCTTCTGCATCTGAAAAGAGAAAATGGAGAAGACATACCCATTAAAGCAACAATCTGTACGTATTCCATTGGTAGAAAATAATCATAGGGCCAAGCTTGGATTCAGGGTAGCCTGACTGGGAAATATAATTCATAGATGACACTATAGAAAGAGGGTCATTATATGACAGTAGTTTTCTACCATTTAAGCACTATGCAAATCATATTGTCTCCCATGAAAGCAAAACCTATAACCTTGGCACCTTAACATGAGAATGCTAAAATGTAGTAAGAGGAAAATATATTCTAATTTAAAATAACTTCATCCCGAAGTGTACAATGTCCAGTCCACAAAGCATGGAACTGCACAGGTCTGCCCTTAGCATTCAATATAAGATGGCCAATAGGATTATATTACAAATGTTTCTTTAATCTTGACTTGTAACTCTAAATTACAAATCAAAGAAGTCATTTCTAAATCAATCAAGCAAGCATATTTTACCTGTATCAGATTTATTTTATAAGCATCATCAAATAATCTTACATTTGTAGAACATTTTTTATCTTTCTTCAACTTTGAAAAACTTTGATGCATTATTAATTTTTAAAGATTTATTTATTTATTTATTTGACAGGCAGAGATCACAAGTAGGCCGAGAGGCAAGCAGAGAGAGAGAGAGAGAGAGGTGGAAGCAGGCTCCCTGCTGAGTAGAGAGCCCGATTCGGGGCTCGATCCCAGGACCCTGGGATCATGATCTGAGCCAAAGGCAGAGGCTTTAACCCACTGAGCCACCCAGGCACCCTTGATGCATTATTTTTGATTAAATATTGAAAACATTGAAATCTGGACACTGGGTGACATTTAGCAAAGAAATAAAACTGAATTTTTAATCATATTTAATTAACACTTGGAGATATTTATTTCCCAACCCCTAAACTTAGCATAATAATATACCCCTTACTTATCTCATAGGGTCGTTTTTGCAAGATTGAAGAAAAAGATCTGAAAGTTATTAGGACATGAAAAATGCTTCAGGGTCACATGGCTGGATCAGTTAGTAGAGCATTTCACTCTTGATCTCAGGCTTGTGGGTTCAAGCCCCAATTAGGCATGGAGTTGACTTAAAAAATGCTTTATAAATAGAGTATCTACTTGTCATCAATCCGTGTGTGTGTGTGTGTAGTTTGTATGTATCTACATATACATATATGTGCACAAGCATACCTAAATTACATGTAGTATGTTAATGGAACATAACAGAAGAATCTTTTAGGCATATTGGAAGAAAGGCCAGTTTATTTTTAATGAGAGTCTTGACTTCCCTCTGTTCTGTATCATCAGCTTTTCTGTTGCCTAAAGGCAAATATTGCACCCAGCAATATCTCAGGGTGCCATCAACCTCCATTATTCTGTGCAAATGTACAATGGAAATGATATGGAATTCCACTTCACACACAAAATTGCAACACACCCTTTCTAGTCTCAGCTTCCTCTTTTTCAGTTTCAGTTCTGCACCTCCATTTATGGTGTTCCTTGCCATTCTTCCTAATCACTCTCTTGTATACCTACATTGGCCTTTCTTATCCTCAGCCTGTTAAGAAGTGCAATTATTTTCTGCTGCTGTGGTTCTCTGTGTTAGCTTTCATTTGGGCTTTCTAGAAAAGTCTTGTGTAAGCACTATTCAAAAATCTAAGTTAATCTACCCCAGTTGGACACAGGGTACAGCGTTAAAACAGGATATACAAAGACTGACTTCTCAACCAAGGACTTAACGGCATGACCCTGAGTGAATCGCTTAATCTCATCAGGCTTTAGCTAAGGGAATTACATTAGTTACTCACCCCAAGATAGATATATTGAAAGATCAATGGGATAATATATGCAAAGTGGTCTTTGGAAGGATGCAGAGGGGTTAACAGGACTTCTTCGCATCCTTTTTTTGCTTTTAGAAACGAGCTGTTCTAATGTGCTTTGTTATGATTGCCATGTAAGCTGTTCCCTTTCAAAGGCTGCTACAAATCCTAGGAAAGGGATTGTTCAGCATCTTACAACAACAGTCCTAGGAATCATCCCTAATGGACCAGGAAGGGTAAATAAAAGTCTTGAATATTCAGATTCTTTATGTTTTAAATCCCCAATTTGATGGAGGTTTTTTGTGTTTTTTTGTTTCTGTTTTTGTTTTAATAATGTTAGGCACATAACAGTGTGACAAGTCTCAGGTTCTGTGTCTCCAAAATCTGGTGAGTTTAGTGCTGGTTTCATGAATAATAAAGCCAATCTCTGGAAAGTGCTCATTTTATGGAAATACTGAATAATGAAGGGTATCCTTGTATTCTGCCAATTTGCCAAATGCTTCTTGCCTTTGTTCCTTAGACATACCTATCTTTTTTATTCTTATTTTGAATTCATAGTATTTTCAAAAATTGTAGTAACCAGAGATAGAAAACCCAGAGATTGTTCCTAAATTGTAATAACCAGAGATAGAAAACCCAGAGCCTGTGTATGTGAATGATATAGATGAGGAGGGTAAAAGTGTCTTCAACCCATCGGATTTTGTAATATCAGGAAATGCCTTTGAAATGCAGCCTGGGTACATAAATGGATTTAAAACATAAAGCCACAGGCAAAGCTGAGGGAAGCGAAATTGTCCCTACCATAACCTCGCAAGGCGTAGAGTCATGGTGTTACAAACCATCAGACAAACCTGGAATATTTTCACATGCTACATCAGACCAACTAAGAAAAAATTATTTATTGTCAGGGACAATCCAAAGGGTGGAGAACAACTGCTCATTACTTCAGAGATGTTAAGAACCCTTGCAAATCCTGCAATAGATACACAGTTCAGAAGCTTTGCTACTGTTTCTCCCCTCTTCATCAGCTAAGTTGGTGGGATCATAAACCTAATCATTTATGCTAATTTATTTTCCCTGTCTGCACAGCTGCACTTTTATAAGTCTTGACGCAGAAAGTGATTTGAGTATATATGGATTTCACAGATCTATCTAATCAAGGATACTGTGGTGTAAAGTGTAGCTTTAAAGCCTATTTGGACCATTATTTTCAGCTCTTAAATCTTTGAAGATACTAATTTATTGTATGCCTTCTAATTTCATCCTGGTATTTAAATGTTTATAAGTTACCAAGTGGAGTAGTAGGTTATCCCTCTATGTAAATTTGAGCTGCCTGGACCCCTGGGGACAAGGAGAATGAAGGTCCAAACCCTGCCTGTCATCCAGAATCACCTCAAATGTCAGATCTTGAATAAAGATGTCCCTGATTCATCTGTGGTAAGAAATGGCTTGCGTAGAACTGCCGTAGTCCTCCTATGAAACAGCTAACTTCCCATTTCCTCCTCCATGTGTACTGGGCACATGTTCCATCTATTCCACTGGTCTACAAGGTTCTAAAAGTTCAGTGCTACAATATATTCTTTTCTGACTCAAAAAGCAGAATGTCGTTTCCAACTGTGTCATTTCCTACTATGTATAGGATAACAACTAAGTCTTTACCTCAGCTTCTAAATAGAGCAGACATGGTATTTATCTCACCTTTTTGTGTTGCTAGATACTTTTTTGATGATATGCATAAACTGCTACTGTCCTAGGCAAACTGGAGCATGTGGTTATTGTACTTACATATACTTGTCATGATTTGATCATTACCTCAGTTTCCAGCTTCATTCTCCATCAGGGTCTCCTACGGACACTGAGCTGAATTAGCCATGCTAAATTATTTGAAGTGCCCACAAGTGTGTTGAGCTCATTTGTGTCTAAACCTCTGTGTGAGACTCAGCCAAAAGAACAGTTCTCCATAATCCTCCTTTCAGAGAAGACATCAACCCTGCAGGACTGTGTGTAGGTTCTGATCATTCCCCACCCCCCAGGAAAGTTTTTGACTTGCTGTAAGTCATAACTAATTATGGTGTTCAGTAAAAGAATTATTTTAGAAAACTAACTTTAATCCAAGGTGGACCCAAATATTACATTCTGGTCTGAACATAAAACTAGAACATTAAATTATATGACACCGGAACACCTATGTGTCTCAGTTGGTTAAGCATCCAACTTTTGATTTTGGCTCATGTCATGATCTCAGCATCATGGGATCGAGCTCTGAATTGGGCTCCATGTTCAGCATGGAATCTCCTTGGGATTAGCTCTCTGCCTCTCCCTCTGCTCCTCCTCACCAGGCTCTCTCTCTCTAAGATAAATAAATCTTTTTAAAAAATTATATGGCATCAAATTTGGCTTCAAATTTTCTATCTTGAGAGAGACCCATTCATGACCTTTATGCCCTGAATCACCAATAATGTTTAATAATTTATTAAAGGATAAGCAATTTGGGGTGGCTAGTTGACCCAGTTGGAGGAGCCTATCACTCTTGATCTCAGGGTTGTGGGCTCAAACCCCATACTGAGTATAGATAGTGCTTAAAAATAAAATCTAAAATAAAATAAATAAAAGATAAGCAATGAAATACTTGGAGAAGGTCACCACCTGTTGTATACATGAGCCCATCACATTTCAGGTATGGTGAACTGTATTGTGATGATGCTGTGTCCACTACCCACGTTTAGGTACCCCCTTCGGTTACCGGAAGCTATGTTCTTTAACATGATACAGAATAGAGTTCTTAACTGTGCTTCCTGTCATGAAAAAGTATTGTGCAAAAATCCATGGAGGCAAAAAAATTCTACATATGCCCTAAATAATGAAAACAATTTTGAGACATTCAGAACAAAGTAGTCCTATCACTTTATAAAGTAAATAAGTATTTACAATCCCTATGATTTTATTTGACTGTATAGTCATCTGTGTATGTTTTTATAGCTTTACACAGACAGACAGCTTAGGGTTTACATGGATTCTTTTTTTAAAGCTGACGTGATTTTTACACAAAAATAATCATGAGCCAGAGCATACCAATTCAACATTTTGAAACATCTCAATGAGAAGCAGAAACACTGCTATTCTTGGCAAGCCAAAAAAAACCTGTTGGATCTAGAGAAGTGAAATATGAGAAGTATAGACATTTCATGAGAAAATTTTTGAGAATCAATGCTTCTTGAATTACAAAACCAAGTGTGAGCTAATGTCCTAAAAAGGCCGAAGTCAGAGAGAACTAATAAGATGTACTAAGAATAATAAGGGGTTGAGATATAGGAGTAGAGCATGACAGTAAAATAATATGTGCGACTATTATGTTGCTTTTTAAAGTTTTTGCTTCAGTTTCCTGCTAGCTTTTAAAATATAACCTAAAATGCTTTTCCTTTGGCATTTAGTCTTCAGGCAGTACTAAATATGAACATAACCCTCATTTGTTTAGAAATGTAATTTCATTTTCCATAATTACCATCCTAACTGCTATTACGGTAGGGTTTTGTTAATTCACACTAATGACAGGGAGACAATTGCTGAATTTTGCAAATTAATAAGTATGTGAACAAATACAATAAAAGTCACGGATATTTTATCTCAGGATGTACTTTATTCATTTATTTTGCCAATTTTAGTTTAGCTGTTAATTATTCTGATAATGCTGGGACTAGTCAATATCCTAATGCATATTCTGTGAAACTTAAAATACTCACAAGAGATGCCTTTTTGCCAACAAATTGCTTGGGTTAGCTAGTTTAGAATACCAAATTATCCTAAGGGATAATTAATAAGGTACACTTTCTTGGGAGTGTATTCAACATTTAGGATAGCAAAGCTGTTATACTACACCTATATAGTGTGACTCAAAACTTGTATTTCTTTTTAAGTACTTAGCAATCTTCATTTATTCCTGATTCCCTTCTTTAGTCATTCTGAATTAATGAAGTAATGTCATAATTTATCTTGAACTGTATTTTAGGCTAAATGTCTTCTATCTTGTGTTAGCTACTGTTACCGTTGTTGTCAGTTTTAGATAGGATAAATTCCCCATCTGTGATGCCTTTTAATTCTTTCCCCAAATGTTTACTTGCTATTCTGTACAAATTCAAGTTGTCAACCACTTGAGAAAAAACTTGAAAATTATATCTAGAAACTATGACTTGGGGAAGAAGTTTTAAAGCTTAGAACTCCAGAATGAAGATTGAGATTTTCAGGTTCTGAGCCTGAGTCATAAAATGTTTGGAGGCAAGATATCTACCCCCTCTGAGTATCTGGATTTTTAGTTTCTAAGTACTTACATTGCTACATTCTGGGAATGTTTTTATTTTATTTTGGGGCACCAACTTGTGTTCAGAATGCTATGACTGTATAGTTTTAAATCAGCATAATAGAAGCGGGTGTAAGTGAAATAAATCCAGACTTCCTACTTACTATTTTAAGGACACAATTAATGTATCTAGCAGGAAATCCCAGTCTTTGCCTAGGTGGCTACATACTTGGTGAAGTCATGCCTTTGCAAGGGTTGAAAGGACTCACAAATCTTTCAACACCCTTTATATAGCTTTCCAACATTAACATTATACAATCTTTTGCTTACGAATGCAAGCAAACACCATCTGCCTTTGTAATACTGTTATTCATTCAGTAATCATTTGCAAAATTAATGAGTGAAAAAAGACAAACTATCATAAATGCCCTGTTCAGCCGTATTATCTCAGCAAAGCCAAATTGAGACTTTTGATATTTGTTTCTATGCACTCAATCTTGTCTATATTCTCCTTTAGAAATATATTCAAGTTTCCCAGAAAATAACCTTATTGTACCCTGATTTTTTTTTAATTTAATTAGCCAACATGGAGTACATCATGAGTTTCAGACGTAGTGTTCAACAATTCATAGGCTGGGTGTATCACCTGGTGCTCATCACATCACATGCCCTCCTCAGTGCCCTAATTATTTACTGTGTATTTCTAATACTCACACCCTGGCCGAGCATGTTTTTCTTCTCCTTTAACAAATGATGATCTCCCTCCATAAGCCTGGGATTTCCCTCCTTCTCTAAAACCTTCCCCACAGGAGAATGGAGGTTACTGCCTTTTATTTTGATGCAAAGCATTCTCACCAGGTTAAGCTCCTTACCATGCTGACAAATGAGAGTGTTCTTCTATACATTCTCTTTTATGAATTTTTATGTACAGTTCACCAGACGTTACTTTTTAAATGCTGATTCAATTCAGAATTTAATTAATTGATATTGATTGCACATTTCAAAAAGATGGCAGAGTGTAGAAGAGGGAGAAATGGATCTTAACCACTGAGCCACCCAGGCGCCCGAGAAATGGATCTTAAATCAAAAGGTTTGGGATGAATCCCAAGTATGGAATTTCCGTGGCTTTGGAGGGAAATAATTCCATTAAACTCTCCTGAGGTTTTCTCTTCGTATAGAGAAGGAAGATTGCACTTGAAAGTAAAAATGTAACGACTAGGTAAAAATGTAGGTAAAAAACTTTACCTACAATAAACTTCTTAAGGAAGTTTCTTATTACCTTTTTTTGTTCTGGTTGTACCTAACAAAAAACTTTAAATACAGTGCTCAGTGCTCCATGTACCCCAAAGAAAACAGATTGAATTCATTTCAGAAATTTGAGAAGTGGAACCTGATACTTTGTTGATTTGTTCGTTGTTTAATGTATCAAGCATTCAACAACCCAACAAAATAAGCAATGAAACATATGGGGGGGGATTAATTTAAATCTTAAATATCAAGTTTTGGTAATTACCCATTATATAAAATATTTATTTAAATTTGTAATTGTTCTAATGCCAATTTAAAAAAAAGTCAGGATATTCATGCTGGACATACTTGTTTTCAACAAAGAAAACTCTGATGTTTTTTAATATTTCCATTTCTATTGACATTTCATTCATTATCAGAAGGACAATAAGCTGAACCCCCAAATAAGCATCCAGAATCATTTTTGAGAAGAAGGTAATATGTCTTTTCTATACCTGAAAGCACATGAAATATCTGACTTTAATTCAATAAAAACAACAATGGATCATTTTAACTTTTGTAACCAATAGAGCTCTTGATAATATAATGAAGTACATCAGATTCACTGAGTAATTATGGTGGCACTTTATCAGATCTGTACAATGTGCTGGCTGAAAAGTCACATCAATATATTTACCCTAATGTATATTGTTGCACAGTATATAATAAATTCTCTATTTTATGGCCTTCTGGGAACTGAGGGAAATGATTCAATTAGCAAGAACACGTGAACTGAGGGAAATTAAATCAACTTTAATAAAAACATCTATAAAACATGTTGCAAGCCAAGTATAGTGGTGATTAGGGACCTCATTCCTGGAAATCAATAAAACATTTGAAGGGTCCTATTTTTTATAACTTCTTGCATGTTAGTTGGACTCAGCTCAAGGGCATCCCTAAAACTGCCAAACACCTGAAGGCTCCTGACTTTAGGGACACCACATTTCTAATGAGATTGCTGGGTATGCATTAGCCCTACATATTAAATTGGGCCTGAGAAAGGTTCACAGCAGGACACCTGGGTGGCTCAGTCCATTGAGCATCTGCCTTGTCGTGATCCCAGAACCTCAGGATGGAGCACCACATCGGGGCTCCCTGCTCAGTGGGGAGCCTGCTTCTCCCTCTGTTCCTTCCTGGTCTGTGCTCTCTTTCTTTCTTTTCTTTCTTTCTTTCTTTCTTTCTTTCTTTCTTTCTTTCTTTCTTTCTTTAATTTTGGGAAGAGAGCTATACAGCAAGTGATATTTGATTTTTAACATTGGCGTTAGTAGGAAATGCAGGCAGAAAGGTCAAACTTAGGAAACTTAAGGTTTCTCTGGCTAGAAATTGTTTTCAGTCCTTTTAGATATCCAGATCCTGCTTTTCATTCATGATTGTGGGAGTGTGGATGGTTTCTATTGCTTCTTTATACACTTCTGTATTTTTTCAACTTTTCTAAAATAGCTATATGTTTTTGCCATTATAAAATAAATAAATTCATGCACATTTTAAACAAAGCAAAAATACAACTATAATGTCTTCACTGCACCCATCCTCCCCCAATCTCCTTTTTCAATTCTGTCCTCTTGGGCAATTTCTATTTATGGTTTATTATGTATTCTAGAATTTTGTCTGTTACTTATATGGAGAGAGAATGTATATACATTCTATGTCACTGCATATGAATTCTCCATATCTGGGATTATATTATACTTATTATTCTGATGGGGTTTTTACTTAATAATATATACACCACATTTTTAGAAAAGTTCCATTTTATTGCCTGGAATGAATATGCTGTAATGTAATTTAACCAGTTTTTGGTTGAATGGCTTGGTTGTTTTTCTGCTCACAAGATTATACATAATATATCTATAATTCCCTAGTATATTATAGACTATTCTCTTTAAGTTTACATTTTTAACAGACTTTTTTTTTGGTATGTAATGAGATTGCCTTGACATTAGCCTACTTTAGTATTCCAGCACGTTTAATTAATAATTCAGAAAAAAAAACCCATGGTCTTCTCATTTTTATTTTCTGCCAACTTTCCCCAACCCCTTCCTCCAGGCTATGAACTTCAGTTTCATTTTGTTTGTTTGTTTTTAAGATTTTATTTATTTCTCTGAAAGAGAGCACAAGAGAGCTAGCTTGGGCGGGATGCGCAAGGGGCGGGGCAGAGGGAAAGGGAGAAACAGACTCCTTGCTGAGCAGGGAGCCTGGCTCCTGCCTCAAGCCCAGGACCCTGAGATTAGGACCTGATCCAAAGGCAGACACTTAACTGACTGAGCCGCCCAGGTACCCCTGAACTTCCATATTGAGGTTTTTCAGGGTAGCTTTTCAAAATGTTGAGGGTCTTGATTTTCTTCTGTGTGGATCTGCAGGTTTCTTAACTCTGATGGATTTAGCAGTCAGTTTGTTCCCACTGGTATGATGTTTTCCAGAAACTCCTCACAGACTCCCTTGTTGAGGGCACACCCCAACCCAGCCCTATCAGAAATTAGGAAGAAATTAGCCAACACAACAGAAATAAACCTTAACAGCTCTTCTATAGATTTACTTTTATATTTCTTCTGCCACTTCAGAGCTTCTGAAAGGAAAGATGTTTCATCAGCCACCTTGAACCAGTAGCTTCTATTACCTTTATAGCCAATAACAGGCTATAAACATTTTTAAAGTTTCTGTGGATCTTTCAAGACCCAGATGAGGGATCTCACTACCTGCCCCTAATGCACTTTCAAAATCTTCCTCCTCTGTTCCCATTGTTCTTTGGTTAAAGTTCTACCACAGCATTTACTGCACTCTGCATTGTTCATAATTGTATGCATATGTGTCCCCTTTCCACACTGGACCCTTGGTTAATTAAAGATCAGGACAATGACTAATCCATCTTTATATGGAAATCTATGCTTACAGGAAATAGAAAGAAGTATGTATTAAATGAATAAGTGGATGAATGTATGCATATCTGTGAAATAGAGGTAAGTACTAAGGAGCAGACAGGTTGTAGAACAGGGATATGTATCCATCTGTTTAGATCACAGAGAGTTGCTGGGACCTAATTGTGGAAAGTGTTAAAAATAAATACATTTTTTAAATGTAGCTGTGATTTTTGTTATTGTGCTGTGCAATAATGTATTACAACAATTCAGATATACTTACTTTTTCTCTGTGATTTTATTACTTTCCTGCTACAAAGACAAACATTGTTCCAATACTCTCAGACCCTCAGGGAAGGAAGAATGATTTTCACAGTAGTTTATACAAACACTGTTTTTAAATTGGATCAGGAAAGCTTCTTTAAAAATGACAGCAGTCATAGAATTTAGACTGTCGATTGCAATATAAAATTAAATTTTCAGTTTTTCCTAGCTGTGGGGAATGATTTAGAGGTTAGATTGCAAAGGAGAACTTGTTACATGTGTAGAAGAGGTTTTGAAAGTGATAAATTATTAAAAAAAAAAAAAAGAAAAAAACAAATTGGTGACATTTTAGAAGGTCACTTAGCAGTGAGCTATTCTAGTTTAGGGTTCTTGAATCAATCTAATTAAATATACAGTTTGGACACAATGTTAATTCATGGTCATGTAAGGCATTATATGTCACTTAAAAGTAAACTAAAGTAAGACTAAATTAAGAAAAGAGTAAATATATTCTATATTTTTTGACTCCCTCCATCTTAAAATACTCAGACTGACCAGCACCTTCCAGAACATGGAACAGATATTGGCTAACTTATAGCAATAACCCAAGTAAAGGAAACACAAGGGTGATACAAAATTCCCTGCAGCAATCACACTCTTCAGAGCCATAACTACAGTATCACAAAAATTGTTCAACTCCACACTGAGGTTAGCTCTTTCCTAGTCATGCATAACAATAACACTTGTTCCAATTTGACCCCTGTTCGCAGCGTCACTGTCTCTTAACTTCAAATGTGTTGACCAGCGGGGCACACTAGAGGATATAGCTGTAACATTTGGGGGACCTTCAAATTAACAGATCTGTTTATAAACCTCTGTAACTGATTACTTCCTACAGTGTTTTTTTCACCAGCAACTAATACAGGACTCAATACAAAAAAGGTGGGTATTATGAGCTGATGTCTCCTAAAAATAATAGGTGGAAAATTTTCATGCTTTATATTTTTCCTCCTTGGCTGTTGGTAGCTTTTCCTACAAAGGAAGTCTAGTGAAGGTAGTGTACAGCAAATATGTGTGGTGAATGCTTATCTGGGAGCACATGGACCTCTTTTGAAACTAAGTCCAGGACATGCTTCCTGTCTCCTTTCTTCCCTGTCCCTCTGAGGTTCCCATAATGCCTACTGGATTAAGGTTGGGCATTCGCCAGCATTTAAGTTTGCGTTTAAGTGAGAAAGATCCTCTCCTAGTGGCTTTTTCAGCAATGAAACTAAGTATCTGAATTATTCGAATGTAAAAGATGCCAGGATTTCAGATATACTTGGGCCATTTCACCTTCACCCTCTTCTCTTCTAGAAAGCTTTTCATGGCAGCCCTCCAGCTGCTTTTCTTCTAGTTGAATTTGAAATGCTCTATTACCTTGGCTAAATTTCAACTATGTCAGTAAAATCCCAAAGAGCAAATCAAGCTAGTAACAAAAGCGCCTTTCCTAAATAAATAGACTGCTAACCCCCAATATGAGAAGAGACACCCTACCACCAGGATTATTTCATAGTCGGTTTTAATGGATGCAGTCATTTTCTTGTGCAGAGGCATTCAGTTCTTTAACTCAAGTCGGAATGCAGTTTAAATGACCTGCCGGTCTCTTTGGACAGAACACAGTTCACAGTGGCACACTCCATAGGTTTCCAGTATGACCAACACTACCATCATCACCACTGGGAATTGCTGGAGACGAGCCTCAAAAAGGAGGCTATCCGTTTTCCCCGAAGAAGTGATCAGTACTAAATCTGTGTCATACCTCCTTGATTACTTTGGCTTCTATTAGAAACCCATTCCTTTCTCTTTTGAAGCAGGTGATTCCAAGCATGTGTTTGCTGATGATTACCTCTACTCTCTGCTTTGCAGCAGCTAGGTAACACTATTGGCACTTCCAAAGACAGCTCACTGAAAAGTTAATATCTATTCTACTCTTTCAACATGCTTGGTAAGTCCATGAAAGTCTTCCTTCTAACACTCCGATGTATAGTCACCTCTTCTGACTAGCTTCTCTTCCACTCACCTTCTGTACCCACCCGTTCCCAGGGCTCCCAAGACCTGGTCAATACCCATCATCATGGGCAACATCTCTAAAATCCCAATTTCAAATATTCCACTGTTTGATCCCCACCCACTTACTCCCCTACCTCACTTCTCCTCGACCAATTTCAGACATTATTTAATTCCACAGGTACCTGTGATCATTGATGCTACCAGGTTTCTCACTATCCCTCACTCTTTTAACCTTAGTCACTGCCCTTTTCCATAACTTAGATTACAGGATTCATCTTCATAATTTTATTGCTCTCTTGCATTCATCTTCATGTTCTTTGGCTGGTTTGTTTTGTTTTGTTTTGTTTCCTTAACAAGTTCACTGGTCAGACCTCAGCTTTGGTTAAAAATCTAACTCTCCTCCTACTACCAGCCTAACAGTTGTACTGATTGATGTTAAACTTAGGGCCACAGAATTTTGACTCCAAATTGACCAGATATCCTACCATATTTCTCTGGTCAATTCATGCTTCCATATTCTGAAATAACTATTTGATATACCTTGTCTTCTCTTAAAATCTCAAGAGTCTCCTCCCCCATTCTACCTCTTTCAGCGGATTACCTTGATTTTTATACCCCTTTAAAAAAGGCATTCTGGGGCACCTGGGTGGTTCAGTGAATTAAGCCTCTGCCTTCAACTCAGGTCATGATCCCAGGGTCCTGGGATCGAGTCCCACGTGGGACTCCCTGCTCAGCAGAGAGCCTGCTTCTCCCTCTCCTTCTGCTATTCCCCCTCTTGTGTGCACGCTCTCTCTCTCTCTCTCTGTCAAATAAATAAATAATCTAAAAAAAAAAAAAGAAAAGTCATTCTGATGATAACTTTCTTTTTCTTTTACCACCAAATCTACCAGCCTGCCTTCACTTCTACCCATATACTTCTCTTTGTACGTTTCAATGGAGGAACTCTGTAAAAGCTATTGAATTCCAGGAGTTTAAACAGCATTTCACCCCTTTCCATGCATTCAAAGTCTTGGCTCTTGTGATTAATTTTCTCTTTCTTCTGTACTGATTGATCATTCCCATCAGTATATACACTTTCTGTAATACCCCTCCCCCTAAGGAAAAAAACCTCTTGATCAAATATCCCTCTCCAGCTGTCACCCTTTATGGAAAAACTTCTCAAAGAGTGTTTCTATTACCTTCTTCCTTGATATTTTTTACAATCGGGCTCTCAGCCCACTTTCTCCCTGGAGCTTCTCTTTTCTGGGTCACCAGTAAAATCAAGGCTGCTTACTCTTGTGGCCAATTCTCAGGCCCCATTGTATTTGATAGTTCCTTCTGACATAGCTAATTACCATCTCCATTACAGAAGACTTTTTATACAGGGCGTCCTTACCACAACACCTTTCTGGTTTTCATCTTATTTGAATAGCTACTCTTTTAGTCTCATTTCTTGGTTCTTTTTTCCCATTTCAAGAAATGCTGGAGTTCTGCAGCTACCTGACCTTGGGCCTCATCTCTCTTTAATCTACACTTACTCTCTAGGTGATCTTATCCAGTCTTCTGGCTTTAAATATTGCATAAACGCTCAGGCCTCAAGCTTCAAATTCTCCTCTGTGTTCTGCTCTGCTGTTCAATAGGCATATCAAACAGAACTCTTGATGTATGAGATGTGGGGATTAAGTCATAATTTTAAATTTTATTTTATTTTTAAAAAGATTTTATGTATTTATTTGACAGAGAGAGAGAGAACATAAGCAGGGGGAATGGGAGAGGGAGAAGCAGGCTTCCTGAGTCGAAGGCAGAAGCTTAATGACTGAGCAACCAAGCACCCCTTAAATTTTATTATTTTAAAACAAGAAACAAATCAAGGAAAATGGTGATTTTTGTTAAATCTATGTGGTGATTGCAACAATACCAATTATATTTGGAAATTTTCTCCATGGTTTGAATGCATCATTATTATTTCTTTAAATTAAAATTAAATCTATGACGGTGTTCTTTAAAAATACTGAACATTGGGACGCCTGGGTGGCTCAGTTGGTTGAACGGCTGCCTTTGGCTCAGGTCATGATTCCAGTGTCCTGGGATTGAGTCCCATATCGGTCTCCTTGATCGGCAGGGAGCCTGCTTCTCCCTCTGCCTCTGCCTGCCTCTTTGTCTGCCTGTAATTGAACTCCTTCTCTCTCTCTGTCTTTCTCTCTCTAACAGATAAATGAATAAAATCTTAAAAAAAAAAAAAAATACCGAACATCAATATCTGAGGACATGTGATAAGACTACAGAGAAATAAGTAACAAATAAGCTCACATTTAAGTAAGATTTAGTTTAAAGTTTAGAAAATAAATCTAAAAATCACTTAAACCTAAGCTAAATAGTTATTTTTTTAAAGATTTATTTATTTATTTGAGAGAGACAGCACAAGTGGGGGAAGAGTGGAGGGAGAGAAACTCAAGCAGACTCCCCGCTAAGCACGGAGCCTGGGCTCTTATGACCCTGACGTCATGAACTGAGCTGAAAATAGTAGCTGGATGCTTAACCACTGAGCTACCCAGGTGCCTCCAAATAATTATTTTTAATATCCTAAGAAAATCAATGATACAGTATTTAAATTGTTATATCCTGATTTTAAAATTCTGTATTTTATTTTTTATTCTTTTTAAAATTTTTATTTTTTTAAATTCAGTTAATTAACATATAATGTATTATTGGTTTCAGAGGTAGAGGTCATTGATTCATCAGTCTTGTATAATACTCAGTGCTCATTACATCATGTGCACTGCTTAATGTTCATCACCCAGTTATTCCATCCCCTTACCCCACCCAACCCCTATACTTTAATTTAAAAAGAGATATTCACAGAGTTAATTGTGACATACACAGTTTGAGAAAAATCAGGATCAAGGACTAACTACAGAAAATGAAAGTATCCCCAGCTGAAATTAAAAAATCACATGTTCCTCTCAAATCATTGTAAAAACAAAGGATAAGCAAAAAAACCCTAAAATTTAATGGAAGAATGATATATAGAAAAGCAGAATAGGAAAAACATGATGAAGAAATAAGATGGACTATATCAATTATGAAAAAACAAATGGAATAAAATATCCAACTTAAAAAATATATGCCTTTTACAGGAGTCATATTTAAGACAAAATAATTATGAAAAGTCATGATAGAGAAAAATTCTCACAGGCAATATAGGATGAAAACATAGGCTAAGTTACTATATAATCATATTAATATAATGTCTTAAGAAGATGAAATGCATATGTAAGCATACACAGCACACATACTGTCCTGGAAGGATATAAAGTAAATATTTTCAGTAGTTCTCTGGTGGAAAGTTGACAATTGGTTTTATCTCTTCTCTTTACTTCTTTATATGTTAGTAAGTATTCTTCATTTTAATATCAGCAGAAGTCAATGTCCATAGATTATTTAAATAAATCACCATTCATCTTAAAAACCTTTAGTCTCAACCCACTTACAACTTATTTCCCCTTGAAATCAAGGACTTCTGAAGTCTACTCCACTTACCAAACTTTCAATCATTTTTCTTTCCTCTCTGTTATGTGAAACTATTCCAACCAAAGAGGTCTGCCTTCTGATATTAGGCACTGTGCATGTTCTTACCTTTGGCCAAAGCCTTCAAGGTCCAGCTCATACTTTATTTTCTCCAGGAGGTCTTTGAAATCATCCTACTTTTTGGAAATTGTTCTCTCCATAGATTCTCATAGCATTTTCCATATTGTTCATCTCACACTTGACAAAGTATTCCTGGCATATTTTTAATTTTAGTAATTATGTTCCCTAAGTATAAGGGATAGGATTTTAGGTGTAAGGGAAATACCTTATATTTAACTCAGAGCTCTACCTACAAAGGTCCTTAAATTTTGGTATTGCTCTTAGTAATGATGAGATGTGGGTGAACTAATGTAAATCTGTTAGGAATATTTGAAAATAATTTCTAATAAACTGAGTCATATATATATTTACTCTCAGACAAATGGGAAATATGTTGGTTTTATGGAAAATTAGTATAGGTCATATTAATTGGATAACTGAATCTACAGCATCCCACTCTTACTTCATCTTGCCAAGATCTGTCCATGGTTCCCTTCACCTTGACATATAAATGCTTCCACAGGTCTCTCTTTGGGGTCTTTAGCTACTGTAAGTAAAGGGAGTTAATACTTTGAATATCAATTACATAAGATGACCTGGTTAAATAATAATTAGTACAAAATAATTAATGAAAGTGACCAGGTTAAAGAAGCACTGACAGTTATCCCAGTAATAAAAGTAGAATGCTAAGACCAAGAAAAATTCTCTAACTCCGTGGTGCAAGGATTTGGGGGGGGTGGGGTGGAATGAATATATATATAGATATATATGCTTTGTTTTGCAACATTTCATGATAGTCTGGCAAATGGATATTAGAAATGTCTTTTGTATGACCCTCCTATCAGAAGTCAATCGAATAATTTATGGAGATACTTTCCAAACGAGAAGGTGATATATAACTCCCATTCCTTGAGTGTAGCTGTGTTTGGTGATACATTTTCTAGGAGGAGAGTATGGAAGGAGCAGGAGTGGGGAATAATCTTGCATTTGAGGAGACCTGTAAAACACTACTTCAGCCATGTGATCATCAGCATAAGTCCTATTGATAGCATGTGTCATTGTATGATGTGGTAAGAATTGCGTTTTACCTTGGCGCTCTTACTCCCTAAACCCCTAACTTCAGTCTAAGCTCTAGAAAAACAATTGACAAACCCACATTGAGGGAAACTCTTCAAAATACTCGGTTAATATTCCTCAAAACTCTCAGATTCATCCAAACAAGGAAAATCTGAGAAACTGCCCCTGCCTAGAGGATCCGAAAGATACATGATGACTAAATGTATGGTGGTATCCTGGAACATAAAATAGACATTAGGGGAAAACTAATTATGTCTGAACAAAGTGTGGACTTTCATTAATAACAATGTACCAATGTTGTTTTCTTAATTGGGACAATGTATTACAGTAATATAGCGTGTTAATAGTAGAAATAAGAAAAAATAGTAGATGGTGTGTGGGGTATATAGGTCCTCTCTACTATCTTTGCAACTTTTCTATAAATCTGAATCTATTTTAAATCAAAATCTAAGGGTTATTTAAATTTAGAAATTTCTCTTGTCTGTCCATTACAAGATAATATTTAATGTTTATAAAAATACTCCACCATACCTCATCAAAAAGAATGGGAAGGAAATAATTTTTGATCTTTGATATGTAATATTCTTTAAATGAAAAGTGTGCTGGTTGAAGAAGAATGTATTCCAGAAAGTCATTCTATCACTCCAGCAAGATTGTGTTTTATGTATAGTCTTTGGTTTTAAAGAGTTGTAACTGCTACAAATACAGTTGAAATACACGTCTCCATAAATAAAGGAAAAGTGGTTGAATCCCAATAAAACCTTACTATTATAGTAGTCTTATGGAGAATTATGGCCTATTCTATATCCTTTGGATGTCTTCATTCTGCTATAGCTAAAGTATGACTTACTTCTGTTATTATTCTTTCAGAAATAACAATATATATACATTCTGTGTGTTTTTCTCATCTGTTATACATAGCCCAGCAATGCAAGTTTACTTCTGCCGATTTGTACACTTTTAGTCATAGATGGTTTAATATTATTTTCCTCTATACTGTATATTACAGTTTCTGGTGTCTTCAGGGGAAAAAAAAAAAAACCTGTCTTACAAACTTTTATTTAATGAGTGTTTTGTGCAACACTTAGATGAGGACATGTCCTTTTTTACTAGGAAAGCTTATTTTGGAGGTGGAAGGGAATATAGAGTTCACTTGCTACAAAAATCCTTATTCTTCAAGGGAAGAAACAGAGGTAGCAAGGGTTAAATCATTTACCTAAGAGCACATACTTAATTGAAAAGCAGGTCCTGGAAACCTGACTCCTACTATTCTAACACACTTCTCACAAAGTAGTATTTACAGTAGTTATTTTCCCAATGTTTTGGATTTTAGTAAAATTATTTGAAATTCTAGTTCTCATAATTTCCAATAGAATATTTGGCGTTAATGTTTTGAAAAATGGATCAATCATTTTAAAATTGTACTGGGTCATTTGTGGATAATGATAGGAAATCAGTGAATGTGCTGTCTGCAGCAGGATAAAGGGATCCAGCTGGAGATAGTCCATGATCCCCAGAAGACCCTTCGGCACAGGCTGTAGTGCTGAATTACTTACGTGTATATGTTCACATATGGGGGGAAGGCACAGATGAAAGATAATTGAAAAGTAATACAGCCCGCTAATTCTTGTCTTTTATTCATTTTTGTCCTAGAAATCTTCAGGTAATGTGGCCACTAGTTAAGGTAGTCATCCATCTGAATTATTTTTAAATAGACAATAATTACTTATAATATACTAATATTTATATATATTAGTATACATTACTAATATATATTACTAATATTATATATTATTAATATAATAGATACTATATATATATATGAGGGGTAGATAAGTCCATATAATATATCTTATTATATAATTATTATATAATATATCTTATAGGCAAGAACAGAAGGGGAGATTATTACCAAAAATCAAATAAATAGATCATCAACTGATAGATATTACAGATGGATATGCATATATCTTCATCCGTATTCTTCCTCAGAAGCACTTAAACCCTAGCATCCATGTCTGTTTCCATCAATTTGCAAATTTGCCTTAGGAGTTCAGGGATATTTATGGCAACTCTCTGGATTTGCTTGCCAAAACCTTCAAACTCATAACCAAAATCATTGAAGAGAAAGCTCTGAGGAGAGCTTTGGGACTTAGGATCCCTTACAGGGATATCCATGTCTGTGAAGCATTTGATATAAAATCTCACTCTGAGCTTGCTAAACAACAGAGAGCACAGGGCAGCAGAACCATGTAAGGAAGATTGGAACATGAGGCTCTTAGAGATGCTAACTGGCAGCCCCCATGTAATTCCTGGGGCTATGACTCAAGCATCACCCAGAATGGAGCCCACTAAACAAGTTTTGGCTGGTAAGTCCTAACCTGAGGTAACTCCTAGAGCAGCTAGAAATCCCTTTAACTCTGAATTCTTCATGTCACAACTCCAATGCTGTATAGCACTACACAGATGAAAATAAGGCAGGGTGGGGCCTTGCTTCTTTCTTGAAGAAAATTTTCTTCTAAAGAAGGGCAAGCCTTTACCATGGTGAACCCTGTAAGATGAGAATTAGAAAAGGAAGTAGCTAGGACGGCAAATGAAATAAGAGGTACTTGTAAAATGTTTTAGCAGTAGGTAGTAGATATTCTACAACAAGGAAAATGCTATTTAACCATACTTATAATACAAAATGGCCAGTCACCTTAAGGCTATTTGTATAAATTTTTGTAGCAGTTGTAATATGAGTATACAGACCTTGATACATCTATAAATTTAAGATATATTTTCACATATGCTTAGTTTCAAGTCCTAATCTAGTTATGTAAATATTCGCCAGCTGCTTTGAGAAGACCCATATAGCATTGCCATACCTTGTTGGTAACACTAGTATTGACAGTGTTTTTAAAACATGTCAAAATTTAAGAGTGACATTATAATTTTTCTTAATTAGTCTCAGACATTCATATACAGAGTAATGCTCAAATTTCACACACTTTTTAAGCAGGTCAACTACAAAAGAAGTTGTATCCAATAAAGCTGCCTTCTCAGAGGATGACTATTACCTACCCAGGCAACTCTCAACTACTGTAGTAAAGTCAATAAAAATATGATCAAACTCATCAAAATAATATGTTAACATTCTTGACCAATTTTCCTGTATGGGACTGATTCTGTTTCACTAGAAAAGAAATGATAACAGCTTTCACTGATGAATGGCTGAATGAGTTAGTCTCTGTCCCCATAACTAAAAAATATTTTGTAAGATCAAACTGGTTAATTTACTAACTCGATAGTTTCAAAATAATCTATTTCTCTGTAACCTCTCTTCAATTTACTGAAAAAAATTTTTTATTAAAAATAATTTGGGATGGCAGAATTTTGAACAGTTTTGTTCATTTTCCTTCTGTCAACCCTGGCCTATGCTCTCTTTCAGTTTTCCCCCAATACTTTTTAAAAACGTAGTGAAAAAAATTATGAAAAATAACTAAAGACATACAGAATGCTACATGCTGCTAGATTCAAAAATCACAAATGTATTCATCAAATTGGTATTCGATTTTTAAATCTGTACTCTCCATTTCTCTCCTTTTCTCAACTTAAATGGGAAGGAAGGCATGAACCCACGTTCCTTAGAGTACCACTGCTATAGAAGAGATCCATTGTTCCCAAATCTGGCTGATCAGGAGAATGGCCATTGGTGAAGCTTACTAAGATCAGAAGATGGTGGAGATGGAAATAGTTTCCCCTATAGACTTTCCCCTATAGACAAGGGAGGGATGCATCATCTACCCACACTAAAAATAGCTGTGACAGTACCTCATAAAATACAAAAGACCACAGAGCTTACAAGTCCAAATTCCAGCATCCTCAGTCTGAAAAAGGATTTTCTGTGCTCACCAATGAGGCTTGCATCATCTAAGCATGTAAGTCCTTTCACTGCAACCAAGACAGGTTATAGTCTGCTTACTTTCCAGCTGTCTTTGGCCACAAGCCTGGAAGCACTAGAGTGATCTGAGATCAGGAGGAGGGTCTTGGCCTTCGTGGTTTATGTAAACGTGGTGTCATCATTCTTCTGGTCAGGAAGAAAGAGAAATGGACCATATTATATCATTAATCATCAAAATGGACCATATTATATCATCAATCATAAAAATTGTATGTACATGTATATATTTGATAATAAATTAGAGCAATTCATTAGAAAGTATTTAATAACCAATGTCATACTGGGTCTTTTTTTCAGCATCTTTATGATGAAGGAATAGATCATTGTAATGTTTGCCTTAAACACATAACCACTTTACAATCCCTTATTTGTTTAATGTGGTGCTTCTGTGACCTATTTTATTGAATACTTTTTAATGCTTTAATATCAGGAACACGAGTCAATTATTTGCTTATTACAACTTGGTGAATTAATGGAGCTAGAAATAGATCCTGAAATTTCAAATCCTCAAGACTCAGCTCTCCAGTTTGAAAGGCAATAAATAAATCAAAGACAGTGTCAGTCTCAATTGTCGAACAACAATATCAATATATTGGATTAGATTCAGATTCATTGCAGTAAGCACTTACTATCCATCGGGTAATTTTATTTCATTTTTGAGTGCCAACACCTCTTAAGTGTCTTAAAATCAGTTTTATAACTGGCTTTGGGAGAAACAGTCACAGCACTTGACACTGTTTACTTGGCTAATTATCATGTTGTATTATTAGGATAAAGCAGTTCTAAAAGAAATTGACTCATGTTATTCCTTCCCAGATAACACAGGATTTCTAATGTATTGATTTTGCATAACTGTGAGGAAAAATAATAAAATTATCCTGATAATTGTCCAGCTTCCAGCACAGCAGCAGCATTTAGTGAATCAGAACTAATGCTAAGATTGTTCTCATTGAAATGCCCAGACCGGGTGCCTGGGTGGCTCAGACAGTTAAGCATCTGCCTTGGGCTCAGGTCATGAACCCCAGCGTCCTGCGATCAAGCCCTACATCAGGCTCTCTGTTTGGTGGGGAACCTCTTTCTCCCTCTACCTCTGCCTGCTCCTCCCCTTGCTTGTGCTCTCTCCTCTCTTTGTCAAGTAAATAAATAATATTTTAAAATTTAAATACTAGTTTAAAAAAATAAAAGAATCAATTAAAAAGAAAATTAAATGTCCAAACCCTTCCTCCATGTTCTATTCAGTTCACTTCAGTATATTTCCTTTCTTTTTTTTTTTTTTAATGAAATGTGTCCTATAAGTGACTGACCCCTCCACAAGCCAGTGGAATTTATTCCTAAATAATTGTAGCAAGATCTTTACCTTTCCTATAACCTAAGGATAGCATCTGATACAATTTGGAAGCCTGAGCACCTGAGGCTTGTGAGCATCGTGCCTTGGAAAGCATGGCTAATATTGAAATGATGTCTGTTGTAGCAACTCTTTGCATTAGGATGCAGCAAATAGCTACAATTTATTGCTCACTTGCTATGTGTCAGGCAATGCAATAAATAATTCTAGCTGATAGAACAGTCCTGAAAGGCAAGGGTTATCCCTGTTAACTGGGCCATTTGATCTGACTTGCTCTTCAGAAAGTCAATTTTGACTATTTTGCATCCAGAAAAGGATAATATACACAACCTTGTGTGTACCCACACCCACACATACACACACACATACACACACATGCACCACTCATCCTGGTCTCTATAAGTATTAAAAAATATTGTAGATACTCATTATAGTTTTTGTGCAGAATATAGATGGTTTCCAATGCGTGTGTCACAGAAATTCTTAAAATAAATCTAAGCAATGTTATCTCCAAATTCCAGCTCGCTCTTTATTTTTCCAGCATCAGTCCCTCTGGCGTTGCTCTGTTCTGTCCACTCCCGCTCTGGCTGCTTCGACAGTCTCCTCCTCAGTCCAACTTTCATACTCTCCAAGAGTTGCTCAGTTTTCTCAAGGAGAGCAAGCTGTTCCTTGCCTTCTCCATTTTGTTCTCTCCTTACATATATTTTTCCAATTCAACAAAGGGCTAGCAAATTTCTGGTTTAGAAGATATGGGAAGGAGAGAACAAAAAATCCTATATTCTAAAATTCTTGATCACATTGCCATATCACAGATAAGAAAAATGAAGTTAAAAGTGAGGTTCTGGGGCACCTGGGTGGCTCAGTTGGTTAAGTATCTGCCGGTGCCTCAGGTCATGGTCCCAGGGTCCTGGGATTGAGCCCTGGCTGGATCCAGACTCCCTGCTCAGTGGGGCGTCTGCTTCTCCCTCTCTCCCTAGCCCTCCCCCTACTTTTGTTCTCTCTCTCTATCTCTCTCTCTCAAATAAATAAGTAAAATCTTTTTTAAAAAGGAGTTTCTGATAAGTAAGGTAGCTTGTTTAGCTGCTTAAATAATTAAAATACTAAGTATTTGTTAAAATACTACGAGGTATTTTAGTAGTGATGCTAAGTAGTATTTTAATAAGAATTCAAATAAGGTAATTAGATTTTTTTAAATTATGGGTCCCCCCCCCCACTATGTAACGCTGTCTTATTGTGGTAGAAATTATATCTAGATCAGTAAGCTTTAAAAGCCAAAGACAATTGTCTTACATACAGGATGTATCTTTTATTTGAAATTTCTATTGATTCTCAAAAATCTATCTGTCCCTTTTATTTTATCTTTCTTTTTAAGCCATTGTTGCATTGCTCATCTAAACATCTAACTTGCAAAGAAGCTTAGAAGTTTTTTTCTCAGCCAATCTGCCCTCTGAATGATAGATATTATCGAACACAGCCAACTCATCCGTTTCTGATGGATGCATGCATTGTAGGCAATTATAATCTCTAAAAAAACATTGTCACCTTATAGGACCTTCCTGGTTATAATGTGTAGTTGAAATAGACCACCACATTAACCAGTTAATCTGAGAAACTGACCAAGGATGGACAAGGAGGTGATGATCACATGACTCTTGAGAAAGCAGATATTACTGTCTACTCCATGACCAATTTGAATTGTAATTTTGACAAGTAAAAAGATTAGAATTCATATGGAAATGTTTATTCCTCTTTGAACTGACTACTCCCCAAAAAGATAGGTTTTTTTTTTTTAAGATTTTATTTTTAAGTAATCTCTATACTCAATGTGGGGCTCAAACTCACAACCCCAAAATCAAGAGTTGTATGCTCTACAGAGTGAGCCAGCCAGGTGCTCCCAAAAAAGATAAGTTCTAATTGAGGCAGGACCATACTGTGGAAAACCAATTTTGTAAAAGGGATAGTGTTCTATGTTAAGGCAAATTATACTAGGTTATGAGCAGTAGCAAACAAGAAAGCAGGGAAACTACAGTTGGGAGGATTAGCAGGAATTCTAAGGAATGGTTCATACTTGAATTCCATTGTATAATAGAGGTACCACCTTATACACAATTGGGAGTGAAGAAGTAATTTAATTTAAATGTGTGCTTTAATATTTTTCTTTATGATGGAATTATAAAAAGTAGGATTATAAAAAGAATTATAAAAAGTAAAATATCTTGTTTGTTTTATCCCAGAGTGAAATTTATCTAAGGAAACATTCTAAAATTTGTTATCATTCACAAGATTCTTCATAAAACAATTTCATGAAGGATTAAAATCAACCTGACGTTAGGAGTGGTCTCTTGACCTTAGCTTTGCAATAAGTTGAGCCTTCAAAAAAAAAAAAAAAATTTCTATGGATCATGGCTTTACTTGCAAACATCAATTCAACAACACCAGGATTAGATTCTCAAGACAGATTTTGCTCTTCAACATTTCTGTCCTTGAAAAGAATTACACATGTGCTCACAAAAAGCCAGTCTCGATGACCTTTGCTCCTTTCTTAATTCTCAGTGACTGAAAAAGCTAATCCATTAAACAAAGTAATGTAGGAGTTCAAAATCACCTGGTCTTCTTGAGAAGTCCTGTGGTAAGAGAGGGTAAGAGCAACTGGGTCTAAGTCTGCTGACAGTTCCATCAGTTACCTTGGAAATAAGAACCAGCCTGAATGTAAAAAAAATTGAGATAACTCCTACTTAGAGAAAGCCTCCTAACATATTCAATACTAGTAGTCCTTTCATGGCTTTGCAATGTATTCTATATATCTTTTCACATTTGTATAAACGTACTCTCTTTTCCCCCCATGGGTATCTCACCAAATATTGCCATAGGTATAAGCTAAATACTTACATTCTAATCCTAGACACATCTTTGAAAGGAAAAATGACTTGCAAAAGTAACTGGATTCATGCTGGTATTATATGCAGAACTTACTTCTACTTCCCACCCATCCGTCTCTGCATTTCTGTGTGTCTACCTCTGCACTAGTTAGGCACTGAGAATGAGTATAATCAAATAACAAGGCAGATGTCCATTTTCCTAATCTGCCTTCATTGCAGGTAAGCCAGATCTCATAGAAGAAGCTGAACAGCCTCAACTAATATAAGATTATTGGCACATTTGAGTACTCAACTTTGTCTTAGAATGTTACATAAATAATAAAATGTGGAATAAATACCTGTAGAAAGATTTTAATTATGTATATTGCATGAGTAAAACATCCTTTCCTGATGCTATAAAGCTTTACTCTTGAATATAAACTATTTAACAAGTCAGTAGTAGAAGTTGTTAAAGGAAAGAATCAGAACAATTCCTATGATAAATTAGTCTTTTAGACAAACATATATTTTTCTGTCTTTAGTTTTTATCATCGATCTGATTGAAATTTCAAGTATAATCTGTGTAGAGGCTCTTTGTACCTGTAGTTTGCAAATAATAGAACAACAGTTACATAGGACTGATCCACTGTGAAATGAAATGTAGGGTTTAGCAAGCATGACTTAGAAAACAAGATAGAAATGATTGGTGTTAAAGTGGTTTAAAAAAAATACTCAGAGTTACAGAAAAAAAAAATCATCCTGAAAATAAATGAAGAACATGTTCTAACCTCTCATTCAGTTATAAATAAATAGATAAATAAATAAAAATGTGAAATAAATCTTTCTTTAGACAGTCAAGCTGTTAGAGCTCAAAGATTGTGGAATTCAGAATCCAGGGTTAGTTTCTTGACTCTGAATTAACCACATACCAAGAAATAAACAAAGGGGGAAAAATCATAGTCTATAAGGAGAGATTGCTCAAGATATTTAAATGAAAACATGAAAAGCTAAAAATATATAAGAGCTTGTTCGCAACAAATGTAAATGTTTGATTTTCCTCCCAATATTCTAACAAGATAAATATCAAATGGTGATCATCTGACCTCTGCCTCTTCTTCCCAATGGTCCCCATCAATTCAGGAAAGTAATGATCTCTATTTTGAAAATCAAAATTTTTAGTTGGTGCCAGTACTTGCTTGTTGAACACTGTTCTAACACTGTCAATCCCACAGTGTATGTGGGTTGAAAAGGAGAAGATAGGTAGAATAAGGACATCAACAATAAGACTGTCCTCTGAATTTTGGAGAAGGGATCTATATAAGCCATGTAAGATAAATCATGTTATGTGCAAATTTTCAAAGTGATGCATATCCATTATATTACATGGTTCTCTTATATAAGTATATAATTTTAATATAGTTATAATTTTAAAATAATAAAAATATCTAACTTAACCCTCTGATTTAAGAGAAAGAAAGTCTACCTATTTCTGGTTTTGAAATCAGAATTCCAAAACTCAAAATATTTAGGTGATTTTCTCCACATCAATGACTATTAAGTCAGAGATACAAAAGTACAATCCACCAGAAGTTCTGACAAGTTGATGGCCTTTTCTTTTAAATTTTTCTTATTCCTGGAAAACTCATAAATTCATCCAAATTGTGAGTTGGAAAGTTGGGTTGATAAATTCCTGGATAATAAATAATTTATTGAGTGCTCAAAAAGTAATTGTCTATGTGGCTAGGAATGTAATTCAGATTTTAAGTTTATTTACCATTTATGTAAAGCTACCCATTCTATACAGTAGTACCTGGGATAATATGCATTTCATTATATCTATAATATATGACTCTGGAGTATAAATATTATGTTTTAAAAATTGCACTTTCAGTTATGGATTCTCAGTCAGTATGAAATGATATTTATATCCTCATTCTTCCAATGAAATTAGATTTTGTTATCAAAATCAGAAATGATAAGTCATCTTATAATCAATGTTCTTCAGCAATTATAAACTATAAGCACTGATACTAGTATCAAAACAATAAATTGAAAATAAAGTACATACTATACTAGGAGTTACGAGAAATTCATCTGAGTGCTTAGTAGTTACTTATATTTAACTCTTCATTCTGCTAAATTAAAATGAGTCTTAAAATGTCAAAGATAGAGAGGCAAATTGTGAATGAGTCAAATTTAGCCAGCCTTGGTGTTGCTTGGCCAAAATCCCTTGGGTTTGCATCATGAACTTCAATAAGAGCTCGGTGACTGAAATCATTCTCCGTTCTACTCTGATCTTATCTGAAGAAGTTTTGCTTCTGACTTCCCTTTCTAGGAAAGTGGATTTTTTTGGGTCATGTTGTCCCTGACCCTCCATTTTCTTTTCAGTTCTTACTGCAAAAGAATTTTTTCTTCCCCTATTGCTCCGGCAAAATGGCAAGCAGAGACTTGGGGATAAGCTTGGTGCAGTCTTGTAGAAGCTATTAGAACTCTCAGTTGCCTCTGCTTTTTCTCTCTGTTGCTATTAAAGGGTCCAGTACATCCAGGGGTGATAAGGATTTCACAGTCAGCCTGAGGATGTGGATAAATTATTCACTCATCTTAAAAAAGTACTTTACTTAAAATAACTCTAGGCAACTAAGAATTATGCTGTTCTTCTATGTTTAATTTTAAGTGCAAAAAAGACTAGCAGGTGCTTCCTGAATACTCTTTGTATTGTCAGTGGTATAGAATGTCACCACATGATTGATGCTACATTAATACTGACTTGAGACTTGAGTAATATATTAAGAATGTGATGCAGTCAGCTTTGTTCTCCTTCATGTGTCCTAGAGATTTTTAGATACAGCCATTTTTTCAGGATGGAGAGAAACAACAGTATTTCAGACAGAGCTTTGACCTCAGACTCTGTCACAAGTTTTGTGTCAGTGACTTAGAGATTAAAACTCCTGGGGACTCAGTTTCCACTTTTATATATGGAAGGAGTTGTTCTGGCTATATGACCTTAAAACATTTTGTAGTTTCCTCAGTTCTATAAAGAAAAACTGTTTCTTTAGCTAGCAACTGGGTGCTCCAGAGAATTGCGTGAAAGAAGTGTCTGGTAGGATTTCCAACAGAGCACGCATCTACCTGGGTAATCAAGACCCACTTCAGAAACCATAGGAGGAGTCTGGAGACTCATTCAGAACAGCCCAAGCACTCACTTTTGTTGAAGTCTTCCTCACTTGTGACTTCTTCAAAGTCTGCCTTATGTTGTGTCAGAATGAAATTGACCCAAATCACAGTGTTGGGTAGAGGAGAAGGAATGGAAGGAGGAGATAGATAATCTTATTTATGACTAAATGAACTAATTAAAAGTACTGTTGAAGCCATCTTCTTCTTTGCTGTCTTCTACTCCGGCTGTATGCAGGCTTCTTCCTCAGTTTAAAATGGTGTCCTCAGTGTGTATATGGTTTGAATTAGGAGAATGTGACAGCCCTGAGTCCTCCAAACTTGCTTCCCTTCCAGCCAGCCTGCCTTTCTCCTCTTGGCCAGCCCATATTCCTCAAAGAGACTGATTCCCCCCTACCCCCAATCAAGCAAGGGAGGTGTTGCTTCCACAAATTTCTTAGAGTGAAAGGAAGGTTTCACAACAGTACCTTAGCAGTATATGCTCATTGAATATTTGTCAAATGAATGAATTAAAAAGAAAGAACGGGCCTATGGAGCTTTGCCTCAGGAAAGACACAGAGCCTGATGCAGGTGCTCTGGTACAAAGTTACATTGCTGTGAGTGGGAGAAGAAAGGGATTGCATTGGTGTAAGTTCATGGCTTTGTGTTGCTGATGAAGACTTAAAAGGTGGCACCAGAAAAGCTGACAAGGGAGGTGCTGCGTACTGGACCAGAGGGTAAGCAAGGGACACACCTTGGAGGACTGACCAAAGAGGGCATTGAGCTCATAGACCAAACGGCAACACTTTGCTCCCCTGACCATTTCAGTTGGATGGTGTCATTTTTTTATGTCACCTTTTTCCTAGATTTTGGATTCCAAAGAAGTACTCAGTTGTAGGAATTGAATGTTAACAAGGTTGATATCTCAGGAAAAACTGGCAGAACATCCATTATGAGGTCAAAAGGCAGAGAAACAAGGGCTGGTCCTTTTGGAGTGAAGGCAGAAGCAGCCCATGGGCTTTAGACATGGACATTCAGAAGTGAAAGCCTCTCCCAACTGTGTCGTGATTGGGCAATGCTGGAAATCAGAAAGCATGCCATTTTAAAGGGGACTTCTATCCTGAGAAACATTTCTTTCTCTTCTATAGATCAGTCACGATTGGCAGAAATTAGCTGTTTTCTGTGGAGGACACAGTGAAATGTAGAGAAAAGTTAAATGGGAAGAGGAAGTAGGAGAAAGCAGAGAAGTGGAGAAAAGAGTCATTTTCTCTGAGTATAATGGCACGCTCCTGCCGAGGCTTTAGTCTCCCCACATCTCCCCGCGCTCGGTGTTTGTGTGTTGATTAACAGTGTTATAGTATATCTGTTATTACTTAACTGACATGTTGCTGCAAATTATAGCTAGAACTCTGTAGTGGATTACAGATACAAATAACATTTAAAATAATTTCTTTCCTTTATACCTAGAGGAATTGTGAACTCAACAGCGGGTTTTCCCTTTACTCTAAAAGCATCCGTCCTGCTAACTGAGTAAAATAGCTGTTTTTCGGTTCATGCTGAGTTTTAAATGTAATGTGTTATAAGGTGTTTATTCTCTCACCGATTAGCTCCCATTATCATTAATGGGAGTTGCCTGAACAAGTACTCCATGAAGTAGGGAAAATATCATCTGCTCAGAATTGCTTTTGGGGGAAATCTTTTCTTTCGGAGAGCATTCTTTTCTTAACCTCAGCTCTCCTGTAGTGTTACGTCATTTGTTGTACTGTTGGGGTTGGGGGGGTGGGTTTCCTATATATAGTATTGGTCAAACAAAATGAAGCTAGCCACATTAAAAGCGATGATAATAAAGGGCATCAAGACAATAAGGGATAGTCGGGAAGAATAGATCCAAGCATGGATTATTTAGCGATCTCCCCCCCGCCACTCCCCGAGTGCAGAGCCAAATCTTACACATTGCTGGAGTTGGAAGGTGCCTCTGCTGTGGGAATTCAGGTTCGCATGACACCCCCCCCCCCATAAACAGCAGCCCCCGGTTCTGCTTGTCATATTGCCTTTTGGTGGGCAGATATTAACATTGGAGTTAATTTTCTCTCTCTCTCTCCTTTTTTTTTTAAAGCGAAGTATATTACCAAGGTGATTTAGTGAGACCTACAGTGAATAGGATTATTATTCCCACATTACCAATGGGGGGAAAAATGAGGTAATACAAGATTCAATGACATGATGACCAGAGATTCTTATCTCTTAGCCCAGTGGTCAGAATAAAATGATTAGAATTGCTCCATCAGTCTATCTCATATTTTAGTTAAACCAGGGAGATCCGCAACATGTGGCCGACCTAGGGACACAGAATTAATAGCATTCGGTGGGTCAACTCTCCTTGTGCGCTTACATACCTGCACGATTTCCAGATGGTGCTTGACTGTACTTGAGACCATTTTATGTTAAGAAACAGGAAATGGCTTTGCAGCCAAGCACTTTGTAGTCGGCCACAGGAAGCTCATGCTGTTTGCATTCACACATGCTCTTCAAGGTCTCCTGGGAGCCCTTTGGGGATAAAACATACCTTAACTCCCTGCCTTTAGACTAAGAACAATTTGCCTTGATGTTTGTGGAATCTTGCTATCAGTTTGAAGGAGAACAAATTTTGAGGAAAGAGGCAAAGTACTACGCCACCTTCAAACGGACTTTCCCGGTTAAAGAAACACATGAATGGAGTTGGAAAAGCAACCTTTGCATTGCAGTTCTCAAATGGAAGTACCTCATTTGAAAAGATTAAATTGGGGGTGTTATGCTCAGTGTGGGGCCAGCCCTGAGGAGAGGACCGTGTTATGTTGGAAGCCCACAAAGAAAGAGGAGCAAAGACTAAAGAGAATTCAGTTATTTATGGTAGAGAACAGAAGATTGAAAAATGCCAACCAGCATTTAAATACAATGAAAGCTTCTACGTTTCTTTTCTAGTCATTCAGAATCTTTAATAAACTTGCAGGAATCTAATGAAGTTCTTCTTCACAGTATTTGCAAAAGATAGATGCTACTAAGGAAAGGGAACAGAATTGTTATTTGGAAATATTTGAACAACTTAAGAAAAAATGATTCCCACTGTCCATAAGCCTATAAAAATTTTTGCTAAAATAAATTACTATGCAATTACAAATCATTCTTATCTATTAAAAGCAGGTCCCTGAGAGCCCCTAGTAGTGGACATGCTCCACACACGGGCATAGCTCCTGAGTTTCCTTTATTTGTTCATATGCGTTTACTCATTCATTGTTCAGTAGTAATTATGCACCTGCCCATGCCATGTACCATGCTAGGTGTTGGCGAAACGAAGTTGAATCATGCAATGTATGTGGAGAAAATTTGAAATTGCATTTCTATCTGGCGATAACATTGTACCTGTGAGTCAGGGTTTTTCACTGGATAGAACGCATCACATTTTCTCAGTGTACAGAAGGACATGCTATCACATTTGTTTTTATTGGAAGTCAGCTTTCTCTCACACTTAAAAAAAAGTGTAAAAACCACATGATTCCTCATTAGCTAAGCCATCAGAAATCTAGATTTTTAGAGATATTCTTACCTTTCCTGCTATCACACTGTGTCTGCTCTAAACAGGATAGCAGTGTGTGCTGGCCATTGTGTATAATCTGTGTATTCAGTCATTTGGCTAATACTCATGGAATGTTTCTGATGAGCCAGGCACTCACTGAGCTCGGGTACTGAAAGAAATGAAGTTGAACGAGAGAAATGCCTTACCCTCAAGTAGACTCTCGAATCGTAGCACTTCCTGGAAGATACTGGGTAATCAGAGACAGAATGCTAGGACCGGTTATAATGCATCACTCTTCTGCCTTCTTCAGGGATCAAGACACAGGATAAAAGAAACCAAATGGGAACAGACTCTAAGACTCTAGATTGCAGTAACTGTCTACCCTCCAGGGAAATTAGAGTTTCCTATAAGGATATGCAAATCCTACAATGGGATGTTTTCTTTTAATGTCATATATGTAAATTAGAGTGAGATCTGAGTGTATTAAAATTCCAGTGATAATGGACCAACAGAATTCACAGAAGTTACTTTCTATTGGATGAAGAGAATGGGCAGTTTCTGTACTGGTTGTGAAGGCGTGACTGACAGTGGGAGAACATTGCTAAAATCCACACTTTTTCCAAATTCATACTCCCCATTCATTCCTGGCATTTACCATTCCTTTGAACACCTTACACTGTTGTCTGTGTTATTTTTTTTTTTTTTTATTATTTACTGCTTTGTTTTTACGATTAGGTAGTAGGTCCCTAGAGGGTATGGCCCACACCCCTGTATACAACGTCCCCCAGACTGGCTGTTCAGTAGGCAGTTTCTGCTGCTATAGCTGCTGACCGCTGGGGGTGATAAATTATCATCTTGATCCATTTCTAAATAGAGGAACGCCCTGCATCTTGGGATGAGTTTTGGGCAACCTGTGAGCCCAGAGATCAGATCACCTGGCAAAGGAAAATGAATTTCACTATTTATTGGCCGAAGGGAGATTTTTAAAGAGATGGGCTGGAATCAAGTACAGGAGAAAAGGAGAGTCTGGCAGCTTTTTATACTCACATCACATGATTTGGAGACATGTGTGAGTTGAGGCTCCCATCCTGGGCATTGTTAATTTTCCTGCTCTTCCCTCAAGAAAAAGTTTATGAAGTAGGTTGCTTGGGCAAAAGTTGGAGGTCCTCTGGGATTATCTCATCCTGTGACTTACCGACCTCGATAAGCAGCTCACATCCTCATGGGCCTTTACATTTAATGTGCTTCAAGGGGGGGAATTGTTAATGTTTTGTTATTACTCCCAAAAGGGTTAGCCTACTTTCCAGCAGAGCTGGAAAGAATTCAAAGATCTGTCTTGGCCACAAGTATGTATCAAATAGTAAAGAGTAACTTAGGACCCAAGATGCAGTCACTCACTTAGTCGTTGAAAGAATCAACTCAATTAGATCTTTTAAAGTAAATACAGTATGTCCTTCCTGCTACTCCGGGCCAGTTTCATATCATCCTACAAACTTTTAAGTTAGAGCCATGGTTCTCGAACCTTCAACAGGCATCAGAAACACCTGGAGGGCTTATTAATCACAGATTGCTGGCCTTTAGCCCCCAAGTGTCTGGTTTGGTAGTTTTGGGGAGATGCCAAGCATCTACGTTTCTCATGTTCCCAGGGGATCCTGATGTTCCTGGTCTTGGGATCACACAGTGAGGACCCCTGGATTACAGAAAGATCTCCTAGATCTTTGGAGTTAGCCGCAGAATGCAACCTAACCAGCTGTGCTTCCGACATAGCAGGTTCCACCTTCCTTTTTTTGCAGTTGCCTGACTTTCTCGATTTCTTCTAACCCTCCTCCATGGATTCATTTACATATTCAAAGGCAGTGAATCTAAGGATGGAATATTGAGAATCTATAAAGGCCTGATAGATCCCACACGAAGATGCATGGAGATGCTTTCACTACAACCTGAAATTGAAATTGAAGTGTGCGCCAGGGAATGACAAGGCTGTACATTCACCCAGAGGTCTGTCTGTAGGTCCTTTGTCTTCTAATTCCCTCATGGGGACAAGGATACCTTGCATTCCTGGTGTCTGCTGACCCCTAGTGGCCGGCGATGCCATCCCCTACCCCTCTATGCATTTTTACAAACTGCAAACTAGGGGAAGATTTGGGGCTGAGGTGAGGGTGAGGACGGATAATTCATCATATTGACCATCATTTTCAAATTGGGGAGAAAACATGGACATGCGATTTTTTTCCTGTTTTGTACTTCCTCGGTAAAAAGGAACAATGACTTGCAAAGTCTTCTCCAGATCTGTCAGGCCAATGTCTTTCAAATTCAAGACCTACAGCTCTCTACAAAATCCAGCTGTTTGCCCAGGATTTAGTGTCATAACTGTAGAGATTAGAATCTGGGTGTAAAAAGGCTTTATGCGATGCCAGCGAATGTAATTTAAAGGCATATTTAAATAGGTATACGGTGTAAATCAAATGTGAAGATAATGACAGTTATTTCAGGGAACATTTAAGTCAGATTAAGTTTCCAATTGAGTTGCTCAATATCCCCGAATATGAGCAGATCCACCAGAAAATTTGCTGGCTTTAGTACAGTACATCGTTGCTAAGTTAGTATTACCCATATACAAAATTCAGAAATGTTTTTTTCCTTGTGGACCAAAATGTTTCAAAGGAAATAGCTTAGAACGCATTAAATATGCTATATTGTTTGTATTAAAGGATCCTGATTTTTGATGTTTCAGCATGAGGGAGTTTAAAATTGAGAACAGTCTTAGAAATCACTAGGTCTTCAGCAATCTGTGAATTAAGGGCAAACTTGATTCCACACACATGAGATACAGTAGAGTGCTTACATCTATAAACTCTTTCCTACCATCCTCTTGTGTCTGCCAGCAAAGAGATTGATAGTAAGTGAAAAATAGTGACCCCCCCCCCAAAAAAACCGTCCAACACTATTTTTTGTCTTTCTGTCCCTCAATGCCTTAAAAGTAAAAGATATAAAGAACAAACACTAAAATGAATAAATTCTTCTGGTGAGCCATTGAGAAGGAACCATCTTCACAGTGAATAATGTTTAAATCAAGTGCTTGCCTGACTGCCCCAGAGTGCACACACACAGAGTCTCTCATTTCAGCCAGATTAAGTGACCCAGCTATTCTGTATGTACTATTAAAAAGAAGAGAACAGAACCCAATGAAGATCCTCTTCTCAAGGAGCACAGAAGTCTGCTCTAGGAGAGCACAGAGGTCTGTCATGTGGATGCTTTCAACATTTAAGGCTCTCCCCTTAGAACAGACAGATCACCAGGTGGGAATTTGCTGCTGCTGCTGCTGCTTCCTCTTCTTCTTCTTCTTTTTTTTTTAATCATTATTTCAAAGTCTGTTTCTCGCAGGTTCTTTTAGGATCTCATCAGAAATGTAGCTGTAGTGCTTTATTCACGATGACATTTCATTTTATTGGGATGGAGAATGAGGGCTCGCTCCTAAAGCACAGATTTGGAAGAGAGAAGATTGCTTGCACACATGCACAGAGAAACAGCATTACCTGAAAAAATATGTGCTGGCAAACGACCTAGACTTATAATATTAATAAAATGGATTTACCTGTGTAATAGACATGTAATATAAATCACTCTAAGGAATTTGTGACATATTAACATTGCATGAAGCAGAGTTATCTTGGGTAGGGATCTCTCTATTACCTTCATCCCGTTGGAGAACTTGCAGTGCCATTCACTAACATTTCACAGGTGTTGCTGTGCATATAGTTTAAACAACAAGGGTGTTCGTCTATAAAAGTTACAAAACTTGCAGTTTGTAACCTAGACTGTTATTTCTGAATCTTGACAGCAGGCTGCTGGTGTTTCATTGTTCCCATTCGTGATAACGTATCGCTTGCTCTTACCAGTGAGAAATACTTTCTAGAATATTTTGTGTCACTCTTTTAAAAAATTGTATACACATATCTTTAAAACCATATACTAAACCATATACTAAAAACCAGTTTGGTGGCGCCTGGGTGGCTCAGCAGGTTAGGCCTCTGCCTTCAACTCAGGTCATTGTCTCAGGGTCCTGGGATCAAGCCCCGTATCGGGCTCCCTGCTCAGCTGCTTTCCCCTCTCTCTCTGCCTGCCTCTCTGCCTACTTGTGATCTCTCCCTCTCTGTCAAATAAATAAATAAAATCTTTAAAAAAAAAAAAAAAGTTTGTATACATAATGTCTCAGATTCTATGACTTTCATCATGCCGATGGCCGTACTTGAAATATCCCTTTTTATTTCCCTTTTCTGTTACAAAGTCCATCTTTTCCAAAGAGAGCTCTCTAACCCCTTCAACACCTACATTTTTTCTTGTTTTTATGACTGATAACCTACTTAGTAAAATAACATAGTTACAGCTTTTCTACTAAAGCACATCCATATTTTCAATTGATTTGTATCTTTCCAACTGTAGCTTAAGCTCCCTGAGAGGTTCAGGATTTGTTTTCTGTTGTTTCTGAATTTCACGTAACAAATATTAACACTTAATAAGTGCTCAGTAAAAATCCTTTGCATTAAATTGCACGTCAACACCCAGCCTAATCCTAGTTTATGTGGCAGCTGTAGAGGCACCTAAGAAATAAGGAGCAATTAAAAAAAGAATCATTTTTGTATTGTGGTTTTCAAGTACCAAACTACTGAAGAAAGAGAAGATCTGAATATTCACAATTGCCCTAATTGGATAACATCCTGCGAACTGGCTGAGAAAATTAACAATATAGGCCTCTTAAATTTTTACTAATGCTTCCCCCTGATGCCTTTGTTATTAATTTTCTTTTTGTCATTCTACAAAATATTCAGAGTCCTTTAGAAAATCGTCACATTGATTTTTGTAGCAATTTAATTATGCTTTCATATAGTTTAGAACTCAACAAAAGGGTACACTTCCAAAAAATTATGATCTGATTCTCATAAGGTAAGATTTTATTCCAGGCTTAAACAATAAAAGTAACTAGAAAGCTATGTGAGGGAAAGAATAGAAATGGCCCTGATGAATCACAAAAGGAGAGGCGTTGCAATCATAGGTATTGGGATAAGACAGTCAGAGAAGGACAACCATCACACCCTTAAATTATAGCATACTTGGTGACATGAACAGTCCTGAAAACCCTTTCCTCCTACACACAGACACACCCTCCCCCTAAGTATTCACCCTCAGAGATAGAGGGGGACATTAACACCTTATTTTCAGCTCAGAATTAAATTAATTTTATCTATCTGTGCATAACTTAGGATTCTGGGAAAAACTAAATGGGATCTGTAGGATATATGTGAACAGCTAATTAGCCACTCTGTTTCTTATAATATCTTCACTTGAATGATTCTTTCATTGAAAATAATGGTCTGTGTCCTATGGTGAAACAGATTGAGTCAGCTGTTCCCTGAGCTTTTCAAGTGATGAGCTGATGAATTTGTCCTTTATTTGCAGGATAATTTCGATCTTAAATTCCCATTTTTTTCTATAATTGTCTATTCCTTCAAAATATCTACTCCTTTTGTCTATGTAGTAGACTCAACCTAGTCTGATAAGAAACAAATGTAAATATCTAGAAAATCATTATTTCCTACAGGGCGCAATAGGACAGAAGGAGGTAGGTAGTCCAAAACATCATGCCAAGAACCCTTTAGTTTATAAATTATCTGAATCGATGAATGATTGACAAGAGTGATGGCCAGAGTTCACAGAGTAAATACTTTTTTTTTTTGCATTACTGGCATGTAGACATAAATACTGGTTTAAAATGTAAATGTTAATATATTCCTCAGAAATCGAATCACCTTTTATGAGCACATGATTAGCCTTAATTGCAGAAATTTATTCCTTGATTAAATGATAGCCATAGTGCTGCCATTAGCAAAATTACATATTTTCTAATACTTTTAAATTCAATTTCATGATGATAACCATACTACTACTCCTGCTAATGATAATAGCTAGAATTAGCTGGATACTTTTTATTTGCCAGTCATTGTGCACATACCGTTTCGCATTTGATCGACAAATAATCCCAAGTAGTAAGCACTATTGAAGAGTAGGCAGGCCCTCCCATTTTACAGATGAGAACACGAAGGCTTAAGCTGACTAGAGAATCTTCTCAAGATCATCTAGGTAGAAAGAGGAAGACCAGGGACTCAGGGCTAAATACCAGCCGCCACCCTTAAAGATTTACTCTACAGGTTACCATTTGATCGTTATCTAGTTGTGGCAATATTTCCTAAACCAAAAAATGTAGGCGTATGGTCTGATAGGAACAAAAGTATAGCCAGGAGAAACTGGGGCAGTATGTTTGACTTTGAGACAACTGTTGCTGTGATGTAGCTCGTGTTTTGGAGCATGCCATGAAGGCCAGTCTGTGATAGAGCTGGGCTGCCATACATTCGCACTTGGCTTTAGTTAATTATATTCTTCAAAACCCGATATGTTCACTTTTTACATCAAAATAGGAGTTTATGGGTTAATTTCCCAATGATAGCCATCAGATGATTAATCAAGGCCTTAATAAATAGTAACTCTGATGTCCTACAGATGCATTGTGAAATATCCACCAGTCCTTACGAGTAGAAAGTTCTCAGATGAAGGACGGAACTAACATAAAATAAATGATTTAATGTTGCGTTCAAAACAACTTTCTATGCACCATGATAGAACTGGAATGACTTTCCTATTTCTCTACTGAAATCATAACATGACTGTCTTTCATAAAATAATCATTTTAAGCAAACAGCGCATGTGGGCCAAAATTGTTGGGTTGTTCTCAGTTAAAATTTAGCATTAATATGACTGACTCATAAATTATTCAACACTGATATAAACACGGATGGTTTCCCCAAGAAAATCTTTTTCCCAGGTCCCAGAAATCATTTTTGCAGCCCATTTTTATCACACAAAAAGCCTGCCATAGATTAATCAGAAGAAATTTTAGGTATTCAATAGTTTTAAAAGGCTACATTTAAAAGACTTGCTACTTGAAGTGAAATGATGAATCAAATTTGATTTAAAATATTTTTCCTTTTGAAAAAACTTCAATCAAATAATCAGGGAGAAAAGTGACAATAAAATATTGGAACTAGTCATTTTTAAGAGCCAATATAATCTTAAATGATAGGGATTCAGTTTCTATAGAGCCCTTTCCAGGCTCAAGGTCAAAACTTTAATGTGGTAACCAGCTTAAGCTAAAATCTTTTGCACTTTTTGGAGAGAAGGGTTTGGTATTTGAAAGAGATACAAAGGAAAGCTAAGACAGGGGAAATCTTGCAGAATTAAATTTTAAAAACTGTCTTTTAGAAAACCCTGTCTACAAGCCTGTCTCATTGAACTAAGCAACAGGCTGAGAAACCAAGGTCATTAGTTTAATATCCCCCTGCCTGAAATTTTCCACATGATGTGTTTTTCTCAGTGTCTCATATTTCAAATATTAAATAATTGCTCAAATCTACTGAAATCTTAAGTTTTAAAGGATCATTAAGATAATTCCCATCCAACTTACTAATTTTAGAGGAAAAGAGAATGCAACTCAAGAGAAGTTTATGTGACTTCCCCAGTGCCACACAAATAGTAGGGAGCAAAATATTCAATTGCTACACTAAACGTTGATTAGCTGGTGAACTGGCCATTCATACTGTGACATCCCAGCAGTTTTATAAACAGCTGGAATGATTAACAAATATACCACTATGCTTATGTCCAAATGATCAATCTTTCTAAACAATTACTTTAAGAGGATATACAGACATTCCAGTGATTACCGAAAAGAGTTTTGGAATTCCCTTTCCAGAGTCAGGTTTTAACAACATGTATACATTACTTCAGGTGTTACTTAATAGCAACTGAGAGCCTGCTATGTATAGGGCACAGCACGTAAAGAGATCAAGGCCACTATGCTTGTGTTGTCAAGGACAGTAGTAGAAGTAAAGATGGACAAGAGGGGGGAAGAGGAAATACAATGAATAAAATTGTAAGGTTGGATTTAAGGCTGGCAAGAGAAGGTGGAGATGAATAATTACATATATATACCTGTGTCAGGCACTGCTCTAAGCATTTGTAAAGACTCAGCTTCAGACCAACACCGTGAAATATAAGAAATGCATCTTGATTTGACAGACGAGCAAACTGAGACCCAGAAAGTTTGAACTACTTTCCCCAAATGAAACAGACTGTTAAAAGACAATTTTTTGCCATCATATGGGGCCAAAACATGTGTTACAAACTGTAACATGATTCCATAAAATAAAACTCAGATGTATTTTAGTAAATACTATTACCACTTTACTGTATATATCAGTAATGAGCAAAGATGGACACAATAAGAAATGACTTAGTGAACAAAAATAAGTATGTCACATTATCAGGAGATCATGAAAAACACTAATGTCACTAATAAATTCTATGAGATAAAGTATCTGTGAAAAGGTATTTGAAAGCTCTAATAATGTTCAGGAAAAACTGTCAGCCTATCTGTAGTACAAACAAGTTTGAATTTGAAATGTCAAACAGTATAAAATTTTTGTATTCTTGGTTTATCTTAGACCCTGATCAAGCCACTTATTGTTAACTGTAATTAGAAGTTCCAACTAATGTTTCTTCGAAAATAGAATCCTGGCATATCTGTTTGGGGAAGACTCAACATAATCATTTTCCGTACTAGCCAAAGAATGTTACATCATTCTCCTTTGTAATAAAATGCTGTCTCCTAAAAGTTTCACATTCTGGGAGCACCTGGGTGGCTCAGACGTTAAGCAGCTGCCTTTGGTTCAGGTCATGATCCTGGAGTCCTGGGGTCAAGCCTGCATCAGGCTCCCTGCTCAGCAGGAAGCCTGCTGCTTCTTCTCACACTCCCCCTGCTTGTGCTCCCTCTCTCCCTGCCTCTTGCTGCCAAATAAATAAATAAATACAATCATTTTAAAAAAAAAAAAAAAAGAAAAGAAAAGAAAAGAAAAGAAAAGAAAAGAAAATTGAACATTTTATGAGGATACATGTGGTGTGAAAAAGAAATAAAAGTGTGTTCCATGAGTTCCATGAGTTCAATCAAGAGCTGGCTGGAGAGTAACGTAACATGTTAGAGCCAGATCACCCTTAGAAACCGAATTATTCCTATCTCAGATGGCAAAGCTCTTCACTGAATCACCCAGCATGTGAGATAGCATCCTACAGGATTCATTTCCCCCGTCACCCACATCCATCACTGAGCTCTTTCAGCTCTGCTCCTTCTCTATATGTTAAACATGTCCATCCTCTATAGCCCCACTGTCCCAACCTAGGTTTGAGTTATTTTTTAAGCCTTCGAACTGGTCACATCGCTTTCAATTCTGCTTCTTCCCAGTCCCTTTTCCACACTCACAGGAATCATTCTAAAACGTAGATGTAGTATCTTCAATGTCTTGTGCTCACCAACAGATTGAAGTCCAAATACCTCAACCTGATGTACAGAATCGTTAATGATCCAACTGGTGGTTTCCTCCACCTCTATATCCAGGCCATAGTGAACACTCTGCCATGGCCCCTCTACCTGGAATACCCTAACTCCCATCTTTTTTTTTTTTTTTTAAGGTTTTATTTATTTAGTCGAGAGAGAGAGACCGGTGGGGGGGGGGTGAGCATGGGCAGGGGGAGGGGCAAAGGGAGAGGGAGAAGCAGACTCCTTGCTGAGCAGGCAGCAGGACCTGGGACTCCATCCCAGGACCCTGGGATCAGGACCTGAGCCAAAGGCAGACGCTTAACCAACTGAGCCATCCAGGTGCCCCTCTAACTCCCATCTTTCCCACTTCCTACTAGGCTAACTGCTACTCTTTAATTCATCCATGTGGGTGTCCTCCCCTTCAGGAATCCCCCTGCAGGGCCTCGAAGCCCAGTTAGGTATCTCTTATATGCAGTCTTTGCAGCCTGTACTTACCACATTTGAACATTTATAAAACTACATTGACAGTGCCTATTTATATCTCTGTGTTTCTGTTTAATAAAGATAAAGGATATAGGATATAAGGATAAAGAGTGTGTATGCTTCACTTTTAGGTGTTATCTAGTAGGAAAAAAAAATGAGTAAATGAATGGGGATAAACCTTATCTGTATATATAATACACAAAACTTTTGGACCAATAACTTTTTCTCTGTGAGCCTCCATTTTGTCATCCATAAAAGCACAGAATTACTGAAAAGATCAAAAGGGATAGGAAGCTAGAGCTGATGAATCATAATAAGGCAAATATATAATCTATACTATATTGTGACTTTTGTTCTTGTTAACGATTCCTTGTGAAATGGTGCCATGGATACTGCTGTTTTTATGAGCGGCCCTATTTGGCACACTCTACTCACTCTTGTGCAGAGCTCCATACCGCAGATCTGGCTCTCCCATCCACGTTTTGGCAGCCCATCAGTCAAAGGATTCCCTGGAGAAAGCCAGAATAGTAGCCCGTGAATTAATGACTGGTTACTAAGTATTTGCTTCAATAAATTAGAGCTGTTTCATTAAGAAAGATGTTACTCAACAAGGATATAAATGCATATAGTTCTGCAATACAGTTCTTAATAGAGTGTAATAAAATCAGACTTAACCTCAAAACCATCAGAATTAATTAACTCTTCGGGGTCTTCTCCACAAAATTAGTGTGGTTTGGAATTTTTACCTTGGGTTTTATATGCATTCTAGGAAAATATATAAAAGCCAAGGGAACACATTCTTTTTTCGTTGTTGTTTTGTTTTCTGTGAAACATGAGAAATGTCAAGAATTGTCTCTAATAATCCTTAGGTAGTTGCATAAGCCTTAAACATGTGATTCTCAATTTTTCTGAACCTAATTATTACCTAAGACTTATAATAAAATATATAATTAATGTTCCCACTGCTAGACATTCTGATTCAGTACTTTAGTTCAGGACTGAGGACTTTGCATTTTAATGAGAACCTTAAATGATTCTGATACAGGTTTTAATCAATTCACTCTTTAGAATCCTCTACTAAATGTACCCATCTTCGTTCTTATTTTCTTACAAAAGACACTGTATTTGTAATTATATTTAATAGATTGCTGAACATGCCCGTTCATGCAAAGTAACATTTATAGACATTTGTAATGGGGGCGAGGTTCTCATTTTCAAGCCTTGTGTTCACACATACTCAAGTTACAGTAATATAAATAATATATTTCTCTTAAATTTTAAATAGGACCCTATCTCCTTATAAGTAAGTACCCAGAGAATAGGCAAAGATAATATTGTTTTCATGTGGCTATTTTCTTATTACTGGCATTAGATTGTAAAATGGAGTAGGGAGACCACAGGGGACTTGAGGAGATCCGCCCCTGCCACTTCTTCTGTGACCTTAGACAAACACCTAATGGTTGTAGACATCGAGGCCCATATTGGCTCAAAGAACTTGTACTGAATATTCTTTAAAATTTCTTTTCCAGGTTGAAGACTATGACATTGTCTTGCATGTTAAATCATTTTAGTTTACAGAAGCAAAATTTTTCTGTCTGAGAATGGTTGCTAATCTGGATTTCAAGAGGAAATATAGGATATTTTCAAAAGTACCACTGTGTTATATGTCTTATGTATTACTTATAGTCTCTATCACAGAAAAGAAAGGGAATAAGATTTGGTAAAAATAGTCATTCCAGGATCGTAAGAGCCTCTCAGATTGTATCTCCAGTAAAGGGATGATGGCAAGGCCCTATCAGATATCCATCCAATGGATAAAAGTATCAGACCATAATATAGTTGTGTTGACAGCTTTTCTATGAAAACCCTTTTTTTTTTTTTTCAGTAAGTCCTGATACCGTTGGTTTAAGGAATTCTGTTTGCGAGACTCATTCTGCACAAATGTGAAGTTACAGAGTGTTCTGTGGACAAGAATGAGGATTCCTGAGAGTCCATGATTTTTAAAATGAAGTGCATGTCTGTTAAGTCAGGAAAAAGAGGCTTAGGATTCTCTTCCTACAGTGTTCCTTCTTTGAGGGATAAAACTATAGCTTTATGTCTTTGTAGACTACCTGAGAAGAAATTTGCAAGACTTCTCCGTCCTAGTTAGGAAATCAAAGCCTGCATTGTTGACAAATACTTTAACTTTCAGAAGTTCTGTCAAGATGAGAATGATTAGCCAATTTTCCAGTGATCTAACACAAGGATTACACAATTATTCTCTAATTCATTTGTGTACACACCATCCTGTTCATCAAAGCAAACTTAAGGGACTTAATATTGAGGGCGCACAGACCATAGCTCCTGTCCACGGGGGATAGCTGATGGTTGTCATGGATAGAAAAAGCCTCTGAGAACTTCTGGTACTGATAAAAGCACTTGCTCAGGAACTTGTAATTTCTTTTTTTCTTACTGACATGCATGTTGAAAGGGCCACTTTGGCATTTGTGTTCTTCTACTCTGAAATAGCAGAGCAATGCCTGAATTAGGGTGAAGGGGAAGAATTAATTGGGAAAATTACTTGTGGTAAAATAGTCTAGATGTTAATACATCTTTAAAAATTTTCTGTCACCTCCTCAATAAGAATTGCCATTTACTATTTTATAAGACTCACTGAGGCTCAGAAACATCCAAAATATCAGCATAACAGCAGAATATATGTATATGTATATTCTGTATAATCAGAATGTATGTATATGTATATTCTGCTGTTACATGTATATATGTATATATTTTGTTTTCCTTGTAAGGACATTACTTTTTCCTAATGTTTAAGTTGCTCATCTTTCTTCATACATGATTTTCCAAGAGAACTTTATACAAATAAATTTAAATATATTTACATTCATAGCTAAATCTTAAGCACTAGGCTAAGTTGCTGGCTCCTTTACGAAGTTTATGATTATGCTTACTAATGAGTGCATTGAAAAGCACCATTTTGTTTGTATATAAACCTATTTTGCATTTTTAGAAATAGGAAATTATCTTTCATCAGAACATCTATTTCAGACTTATTTCTGTGAAGGAAAAAAAAAATCCTGTGAAAAAATATCCAGGTTCTGGACTCTATTGTACTTGACAATGTTCAAAAACCATTGGAGTCAACGTTTTTATTATCTCTTTAGCAATTGTAGCGATCGCCATGCTTTCACATAGAATACAAATGTTCTCTTTTATAAAAACTCTGTAATAAATATAACCATAGTCTGCTCCAGCTACTCAGTCTGTAAACAGCCATACATAATTGTATGTGCTTAATATAATTCCCTGATAATACAAACTTGCAATACAAAGGTTATTCTGTTCTTATTTGTTACACTTTCCCCTCCACTTGATACAAATCACTGCCCTCTGGTATAGTTCTGGTTTTGAAATCCATGTATCTGTCATCTGAAAATAGCCCAGGATCTGAGAGGAAAATAAATTTGCCGTACTTTAGAACTCAGAAGTTCATTTTCTTTCAGGTATACCTAAAAAGCTTCAGCTATAGGTCTGTTTCCAAGAGCGATATGGTAGAGCACTTTCAGAATTTCAGTTCCCAAGGTGAGAACGTCTGGTAAACTTATGTAGTCACTTGTCTTTATATGCAAATATTTCAAAGAAACACAAATATCTAAAATGAATAAATGCTTTTCTCCTCCCACTATAAAGCATTGCTTGTAATTGCCTCCTGACATGATAATGACACCATATATCATTTTCATTAAGATTTATATTTCTGCCTGCAAAGCTGGTTGCAGATTTTAAATCTCACACTCCAACTTCACACATGCCACCAGGCTAGTAAAGAAAACCAATGTTTAGGAAATAAAATTAAATATTTGTGGACTAGATCACAATCTATAGCACTAAACTGGGTAAGCACTTATTTTTTTACCTTTGCAGCTAATGTACATGTTGCATCAATGATGCATGTATTACTTTTGGATTTAACCAGTCTTTGCACAAAGGATTAATTTAGCACTTTCTTCTGTGTGTTTTCGGTAAGAGACCTACAAGAAAAATGGTTGACACAAATCAGTTTTCAACTTAAAGCATTGCAAAAAATATCCAGGAACATCTACATAACTCTTTTCTCAACATAAGTGGAGGTACTAAGTTTACTGACTTTGAGGTAGAAGCAAATACACCCTTTTCTAATTCTGAAGATTAATGTAGAAAATTCAGTGGGGTTGCATGAATACTGCCATATATTAAACTAAAAATCTCAAGTCTAAAACCCTGTAAATATTTTGTGATGAATTAAAAATCATTTGGCTCTAGAGCTAGTGAGTTTTTAATGAGACTCAGCAGATTCCTATTTATCCTTGGCAAAATGTATATTTCCACTGTTGGGATAAAAGACTTATCAAAGAAAAAGTCTTACTGAACTTCAAATAATTCAAATGACTGTAGATGAATGAAAAATTAAGGGCTTATGCTTCTTTTCGAAACACATTTCTACCTTACTCCAGGCAAAGATTTTATTCAAATGAAACCTCAGGACTTTAAAAAGAGTTACTTAAAATTATGTGTCAGATGTTCCAATCGTGAAAATATGGCTTTGAAGTGCAATTAACCATCAGGATTAGAACAATCAGATTACAATTAGTATTGAGAGAAAAATTAGCACATGGATTCTGGGCCAGGCTGCTTGGTCTCTAACATTTCTTTGATTCTTTACCGTCAGCAAATTACTAAATCTCTCTGTATCTTCAATCCCCTTATCACTAAAATGAAGGTAGTAAGAGGATCTACTAACTCTTAGGGTTTTTATGAGGACAAATGAGTTGATTTAGACTTCAGTACATGTGTAAGTGTTTGCTATGATAATGATAAGGATCCTTAATTATTTGGGATTTTGGAATTGAATATTCATCTCTTCTGTGGGTAGGGCATATCAGATTTTTTAAATTGCTTGTAATAAATAAATAAATAAATAAATAAATAAATAAATAAATAAGATTGCTTGTCCTCTGGCACTTTTAAAGAAATGTTCGATAACTTTATCTGAATAGGTGGGTGACTCACTTCTAGTCTCCATGTTTCTCACTAGCACCACCAGAGATGGGAAGGGTAAGCACTAAGGCATAGAATAAGAAATAAAATGTTACCTTTGGGGCAGAGTTCTGATTTCAAGTTGATCTGGGAATTGCCTTTTCACTTTGTTGATGGTTTTAATTATTAAAACCATTATTATTTAATTGATTGCATTAATAGGTACATTTATTTTTCAGCTTACTCATGTTGTGCCTATCCTTTCTATATAAAGATATTTCTGAGGTGACCTCATTGTATGTTCTTGTTAGTATCTTTTTAACCACAGTATTAGTAAAGAACCTTCACAAGTAAGTGGATGCTCTAATTCCAGACTTGATGCCTTGATGAATCTCATTCCTCAACTAATGATAAGACAAGCAAAATACCCACCAGTGCTGTATTCCAAACAATACAATTTTTAATGTTAATTGTTGCCTCTGAGAATTATTTATCCAATTATTTCCTGATTGCGACCCCTTATTTATAAATAAAACTTAATATCCCAAATTATTTATTTCACTTTGGGGGATGTTATTATTAGTACAAATCAAAATTTAAAACTCACAAAAATAAACACATAGATTAATGGAACAGAGGGCCCAGAAATAAACCCACACTTTCATGGTCAATTAAGCTACAGCAAGAATATACAATGGGGGAAAACAGTATCTTCAATAAATGGTGTTGGAAAAATTGGAAAATATGCAGGAAGAAGGAAACTGAACTCCTTTTTTTTGAATACCATATGCAAAAATAAATTCAAAATGAATTAAAGATCTACTTGTAAGACCTGAAACCATAAGATTCCTAAAACAAAACATAAGCAGACTTTTGGACATCGGTCTTAGCAATAGTTTTTTGGATCTTGTCTCCTCATACAAGGGCAACAAAAGCAAAATTAACAGTTGGGACTATATCAGAGTAAATAGGTTTTGCACAGCTAGGGAAACCATCAACAAAGTGAAAAGGCAACTTACTGAATGGGAGATGATATTTGTGAATGATAAATCTAACAAGGGGTTAATATTAAAAAAAAATATATATATATATATAAGAACTCAAACAATTTAACAATAAAAACAACAAGAAGACCTGATTAAAAATCTGAACCTGAGCAGATATTTACCAAAGAAGACAGGCAGATGGCCAACAGACACATGAAAAGATGCTTAACACTCATCATCAGGAAAATACAAATCGAAACCACAATGAGATATTATCTCACATTTGTCAGAATGGCTAGTATCAAAAAAACAAGAAATAGCAAACGTTGGCAAGGATGTAGAGAAAAGGAATTCTCATGCACGGTTGCTGGAAACGTAAATGGATGCAACCACTGTGGAAAACAGTATGGAGGTTCTTCAAATAATTAAAAATAGAGACGCCATGCTACCCAGTAATTCCACTTCTGGTTATTTGTCTGAAGAAAGCAAAACACTAATTTGAGAAGATGTATGCACCTTTATGGTCACTGCATTGTTTACAGTAGCCAAGATATGGAAGCGGCCTAAGTGTCCCATCAATAGATGAATGGATAAAGATGTGGTAAATATATACACAACGGAATACTAGCCAACCAGAAAAAAAAAAAAAAAAAAGAATGAGATCCTGCTATTTTGTGACAATGTGGATGGACCTAGAGTATATTATGCTAAGTGAGATAAGTCAGACAGAGAAAGACAATTATCGTTTTCTTTTTTTAAAAGAATTTATTTATTTATTTATTTGGCAGAGAGAGAGAGAGAGCACAAATGGGGGGCAGCAGGCAGACAGATAGGGAGAAGCAGGCTCCCCACTGAGTAGGGAGCCAGATGTGCGGCTCAATCCCAGGCCCCTAACCCAAGCCGAAGGCAGACATTCAACCGACTAAGCCACCCAGGCATCCCAACAAATATCCTTTGAGTTCACTTATGTGTGGAATCTTAAAAACAAAACAAATGAACAGACAAAACAAAAGGGAAAGACTCATAAATATAAGGAACAAACAGGTGGTTGCGGGGGGGGTGTAGGAGTGCGGATGATAGGTGAAAGGAATTAAAATGTACGAATTTCCAATTGTAAAGCAGGTATGTCACGGGGATGTAAAGGACAGCATAGAGAATATAGTCATAATGTTGTAATAACTCTGTGTGGTGACAGGTGGGATAACTAGACTTATTGTGAACATTTCCTTACATAAATGCTGAATCACTATGGTGTACACGCAAAACTAATATATTATTGTATGTCAACTGTACTTCAATAAGAACAAAATTAAGAACTCAGAGGAGTCGGGCGCCTGGGTGGCTCAGTGGGTTAAGCCGCTGCCTTCGGCTCAGGTCATGATCTCAGGGTCCTGGGATCGAGTCCCGCATCGGGCTCTCTGCTCACCGGGGAGCCTGCTTCCTCCTCTCTCTCTGCCTGCCTCTCTGCCTACTTGTGATCTCTCTCTGTCGAATAAATAAATAAAATCTTTAAAAA
>NC_081560.1:29631076-29691347 GCF_022355385.1 Mustela nigripes | reverse complement strand
ATGGGTTAAGCCGCTGCCTTCGGCTCAGGTCATGATCTCAGGGTCCTGGGATCGAGTCCCGCATCGGGCTCTCTGCTCACCGGGGAGCCTGCTTCCTCCTCTCTCTCTGCCTGCCTCTCTGCCTACTTGTGATCTCTCTCTGTCGAATAAATAAATAAAATCTTTAAAAAAAAAAAAAAAGAACTCAGAGGAGTAAAAAAGCCTTACATTCTCTGCTCATTTACAAACTGCTCTACCACCTTCCTGCTTACTGCCCCACACACAGTGCTCCTGCATCACCAAAAAGAAATACAATCAATATTAAAAAAACAACAACAACAACACAAAACTGACATTGCATCAATAAATATAAAACATTGTCATCAGGGAAAATGTCCTTATGTTTGCCAACTATATCCCTAGCAGGTGTTACTGAAAGAAAACTTAGTTTGGAGAAAAGAAAAAAAAAAAAAGAAATATAGCTTAAATGATCTTTCCAATAAAACTTAGTATAATATCTCTCTAAGATGATTTTGTGAAGTCTTATTTATAAACTGGGATTCTGAGATAGAGGACAGTTGAGGTTGATTTGTTATTGGAGAGCAGCCTGCACAGGGCCACAAGAATGACAGGTTGATTGAGCGGTAATGGAGACAGGGGACCTTTCAGATAGGGATTGACTTGTATTTGACAAATGCTAATGATGGTTGAAAAAAGATAACTGAAATGCTCCAAGCCCTGTCTCTGTTGGGTAATACATTAAGGGTATTTAGAGAAGTGTCAATCTCTCGCTTGGTTTAATACTGCTTTTTTTAATTGATGTTCCTCTTACCTCTTAATATTTTGTAAAGAATTTGCATTTGTTAGAACAATATTTCAGAATATCTGCATAATATAAGGAAATCAGATGCTTGGACATTGACAATGGAACGCTGGTGATATTTGAGATTCCCTTTAAGTTTTCTATTACAGTTAATCTTGGTGTAATCCTTGCTTTTTTCTTCTCTCAAAAACAACTAATTTTTACTAAATCTCATGCTAGCCTCTTTTTTTAAAAATTTATATGCTATCCTCTTCTATATGCATGTATAAATGCTAACTTTCTCACTAACGATGCTTCTCTTGAAGGATTTGGCCATTCCTTTATTTGTTATAGTTTTATCTCTGTTACAATTTTCTCCCAGTGTTACCTTCATCTTCACATATTTCTTGACATTCCAACCACCAAGCAGTGTTTCTTTCACAAATATAACAACCCCCGTCCTGTTCTTCAAACTAAGTGCAACTTTTCCTTTCCTGGCTAATAGCCAAAGTGGTATAAATAGTTGCTCTTTATTACATGGTCCTGTGTGGGGTCATGTTAAGAAGATTTGAAAAATAAAAATGCCACCGGGATACAAATAGCACTGAAACTTTGTCGATGTTGAGGACTTAGGCCAAACTGTTCGTATCTTCATCTCCTTTTCCCGGGACCCCTGCCGGCCCTCTGACGCCCACACCCACACCCTACCTTCACCGAAACAGCTTCTGAGTTCCTCTTCAGGGCAACCCATCTTCAGACATTTGTGGTACAGTAGATATATGGACTCTGTGTCCCCAACCAGCTTTTCCTAGCTCAACATTTACTATATTTAGCCTTCATTTGTGATTAATAAATCTATCTCACTTTCTAGCTTTGAATTAAAGAGAGAAGCTGAAACATGAATAAAAGAGAGAAAAGGATTTAGAAAGAAAATATTATTAGGTTTAATAAGTGACTTAAAACTAAGACCAGGAAAAGTAATATGGAAGGAATCATGGACCAACTTGGGCACAGTTCTTTAAGCTCCAGGCCTTGCACAGAACCATTATTCAATATGGTGGGTCTGTGGAAGGGAAGGAAGGAGGGACAGAAAGAAAAGGGTGAAAGGTAAGTCAGCCTGGCTTTTCTTGGAAATAGTTCCTGGACTGAGGGAAGACTAGATTTCATGCCTCTCTCACTCTGTCCTTAAAACATGGGCAGGAAACAATTTAGGTTTAGGCTTTTATCTTACATAAAGCATCATGACAAGAAATTACTCCTTAGGGTCCCTTCACATGTTCAACATCTGTCTTCCCTCTAAAAGCTATATAAGTCTTTCTCAGTGAACCACCTTGTACAACATAGATCACCTACACATCTGGCTAAATAAAACCAATTATACTATTAAAACTAAACCGGGATTTGCCAACAATACAATTCACTTGCCCGGTCTTCTTCAAAGTGAGATATAGGGTACCTGGAATATACTGTGGGTTTGCTGGTTGTATTTTTCACCCAGAACGTCATTCCTCTTGCTTTTCCCTTGACGTCATTTCCGTCTTACTCTCTTATCTCCGAAACCTGATTAAAGGGATAAAACAAGGAAATAGTGATAGAAAGTTGAACAAAAGTGAACAGAAATGCTTAGGTTTCCTAACTGGGATTTGCCCGGATTTATCTTTGTGACCAATGCCTTCTTGGCAGTGTTTCTCTGCGTAACTTTCACCCATCTGTCAGCTGCTTAAATGAAAAGAATGATTTCCTTGATTCTTACCATATAGGTTTAGACAAAAGCTGAGTTTAGAGCTATTGCTTGAGTTCTCTCATGAGAAAAATGTCTGGTTTTTTTCCATAGTAAATTAAAATATACGTCATTGGTTGCTTAAACAATATACAAAGCCCATCTGTTCAAAAAATGTTTTCCTACATTAATATGAAAGTAGTACATGTCTAGGGGCATAGGTTGTGGTGTTGCACTAAAGAATGGATTTCAAAGGTAATTCATTCTCTACTATCACTATTTGCAAAAACAATGCATGCTGTATAGATTCTACATATATGATTTCTATATAGTTTCTTACTTATACAAATGCTTTATGCATACATCATCAGGTAATACATTCCCTTACTCAGTGGCACGTATTGTGATAATTTGTTGCAATTGGCAGATTAGGAAAGTGTGAACATAATCTGTGTAACCAGTCTAATAACATAGTTCCAATAGTTCCAAATGAGAACCAAGGAGATGTCGATTAGTAATTGTACACACTCACACACGTACATAAACACACACCTATACAACAACAAATGCGTAAGATCTTTTCTTTTTAAAAATACTCCTATCCTTTTGATTTATAAAACATTTACTTACATGGTTAACGTGAAATACTTCCAGGTTTTGATGAAAATTGATTTGTTAGAGTGTAAGAATTCTTTTTACCTTATGCATCCCTTAAGATATTCTATCTGAAATATTATTGTATTTTCTTCTCAGTTATAGTTCTTTAAATTCTATCTTTAAAAACTCTACTAGAGCAGCAAAACTTGGGTACTTCAATCTCCCACAACACTCATGCTTGTACATATGAGAAAAATAACTGTTACTGTGTTGTAATGCTTCATTTTTTTCCCATTTTTTTGTTCTTTATTACGCATTATCAATCAGGCTTCAGATGCAGTTGTGAAGAGCACACTGGAAGCTTAGCAGCCACTATTGTCCTTGAGGTCTGACTAAAGTGTTGAAAGTCTCTACGAGAGATGTAGAAACACATTTCCAAATTTAGCTCATTCCGCAAACCAAAATGAGGCTCCCCCCCCCGCCCCGCGAAACAATTATTTTGCAATTTGCACTTTTCCCCTGTAAGTTTATTTGACAGTTACTATCCTCTCCTCACCAAGTGCGGACTGCTTCTCTTCGTAATCCAGGGCACCTAAAGACATTTTTTTTTCCCCTTAAGAAATGAAGGGAAAGAAAGAAATCAAGGGAATGCAAAATGCATTTCCGGCTGGTGTTTAGAATCCCATGGCAAATCCTATCTTCACTTTTCTGTGTACTGTTCTCATCTTTAAAGAACTTAAATTTGGGCATTTTTAAATATGTGTGTGTTTTTAAACACTTAAATCTCTGCCCTTCTATTCTTGTGTTGGTATTAGGCACTTAAAGAGAGGCTAAGTTAAAGGTCATTTTAGAAGGAAGAAATCATAGAACTAATGGAAGTGAATCCTAGGAAACATTAAGGTTTAAGATCCCTGCCTTTGTTGTTGTTGTTGTTCTTTCATGAGAGAGAGGATAGTATTTATATTTTTCTATCACTGAATTTAATCCAGAATGTGAACAATGACACTGTGGACAGTTGGTTATAATACGGTTACATGTATTCACTTTCAGCAGTTGATGGACATTCTTTTAATTGCCTCCGTAAGGAGTTGGTTTTAGGTGTAAACTGACCAACGTAGCTTGAACTCAATCACTGTCAAGTGTCTTCTGACCATGCGTATGAATAGAAATACTTGCCAACGGTCAAGTTCCACATATGCTATGTGAAAATAAAAATGAAAAATGATTAAAAACAGCAATGACAACACACTTGAGAAGAAACAAAGGAAAGAAAAAAATAGCAGTAAATGTGCCCTTGGTTACGCCATTGGAAAAAAGGACCCCAACGTTGAAAAGAAAGAGGGAACCTGCCCACTTAGTAAGGGACTACGGCAGCAAAGGATAAAGTATCAAAGAATTAAAAGAACTTATGAGAAACTACTAGACTGGTGGTTCTCAAACTTGGCTGAAATTGAAAATCACCAACTTTTAGAAAATCACCAATATTTTAAAAAATAACAAATACCAATGCCTGAGCTCTCTCAGAAATTCTTTTACAGGACTGGGGTGCAGCCTGGGCATTGGGATTTTTATAGCTTCCCAGGTGATTCTAATGTTCAGCCAACGTTAAAAACCCCTGTTCTAGATTGTTCCTCTCTCTGTTTCTGTCTCTCTCTCACTCTCTCTCTCTCTCTCTCAAACAGCTTTTGCAATGTCAGCAAAACAAATAGCAGTAGTTTGATCTTTGGGGGAACTATATGATTTTTTTTGTTTTTTGGGGTTTTGTTTTGTTTGTTTGTTTGTTTGTTTGTTTGTTTTTTGGTAGCTGGTTTATTTGAATTGTACAGAATTTATACTTGTAAATAAAGCAGATCCGTACTACAAAGTTGAATTCCACTCTCCACTCTTTACGAAAAGATATCTCAATCAAATAAATAAAAGAACTACTCATATAATAGTTTACTACAAAGTGATTCTCGTTCCCCCAAGTCTGTGCACATAGCTAGCTGTATGGTACTCAGAGTTTAGGAGACTTCCAAATCAGGAGATTCAGCCCTGATTCTCACGCTGTGTTTGGTTGGACCAGTGGTAACACTGGCATCACCATATGGAGAAGTATATTCCTAACCCACGTGCCCTTGGAAGAATTTTCTCATCCCTTACTACTACAGGTTTCTCATCTCTAAAATAAATGAAATTTATTTTATAAAATTGTGACAGAGTCACAATTAAAGTTCTTAATTCTCAGATTATATATTTCATTTTGTTCACATTATTGTGAATTTCTTCTCCCTTATATATGTACATATGCACTCTTCTACTAAAAAGCTGGGATCATGATGTATATAAAGTTTAATATCCTAATTCTCCCATATCTGTATATTGTGGCCAATTGTGAACACATCATGATTATTGTGGAAAATAGAAAAAGTTATTTAAGAAGTCAGCAATGAGTTCTGTCTTTCACTATATTTTGGCATATTCTTTTTCAGTCATTTTTCAAGGAATTGTCTAGACCGTGTGTGTCTGTGTGTATAGTTTGTGTGTACAAAAATTAACAATGCTCATATTATAAAGTTGGATAAAAAGAAGAGATTTGAGTGAATTGATAAATAATACAAATAATCCTTCACTGACAATCAAATATTTTGAGGATTTCTTTCTTCTTTAGTATTATAACAAAAGTACTTTCCAATATCATGCAATTTTATAATACAGTATTTTAAACCCATGCAAAATGTTCCATCTTACAAATTTATTTAGTTCTTACCTTATTCTTCAACATTGCTTTCAGTGTTTTCTGTAGTCATAAATAATGCTATGAGGAACAACTTTGTGCCTTTGACTACCTCTAATTATTTCCTTGGGCTAGATTTTTGAGTTTGCAAGTTCAAAGAATCTGAATGTTTTGGAGCTCTTTATGCATATTGCCAAACTAGTTTTCAGTTTGTTTCTGTCTTTTTTTTTTTTTTTTTTACAATTTTTTTGAAGTAGGCTCCATACCCAGCATGGAGCCAAATGTAAGGCTTGAACTCCAGACTCTGAGATCAAGACCTGAGCTGAGATCAAGAGTTAGATATTTAACCAACTGAGCCACTCAGGCGCCCCCCGCCCCGCTGACTTTTTTTTCTTTTTTTTTTTTTTTTACAAATTTAAACTTCCTCTAGCAGCATGTGAAAGAGACCTAGATACCATCCTCTCACTAAAATAGTTCTTCATTTTTGTTCAGTTGTATACATGAATGGAAGATTTACTTCTAAACTTTTCTTCACTTTCTTGAGAAACAGTCTACTACAGTCAGGCCTGTAGTAGAAGCTGAGAACCACAGATGATTACAGCCTGATAAAGACGAATGTGTTTATTGAATAATGTCTTACTGTTTTGTTTTGTTTTGTTTTCAAGGATTTTATTTATTTATTTGACAGATGGAGATCACAAGTAGGCAGAGAGGCAGGCAGAGAGAGAGGAGGAAGCAGGCTCCCTGCTGAGTGGAGAGCACAGGTCCCATCCCAGGACCCTGAGATCACGACCGAAGCCAAAGGCAGAGGCTTAACCCACTGAGCCACCCAGATGCCCCTGTCTTACTGGTTTTTAAAGGATTTTGGCCCCAATATCTTTACAAAGAATAGACACCCAAAAAATGTTTTTTTAAAAAACAACGTTGAGGGATTTTAAATGATCAATTTCATATTTTAAGAAAAACTTAATGATAAATCTGAGAAGACAGAAAAGAACAGTTTTAGTAAAGCTGGAAGGTCACTGGATTCTTTTCCTTTTGATTTATACAAGTTTTTTGTTCATAAGTTATTACGAATGTGCCAATTGTGAAATATGTCTTTCCTGGAACATACATCATTTCTACAATTCTGTTAAGTGACTTTCTCATGGCTGCAGGAATAAGAATGGAGACCTACTTGTCTGCCATTACAGCCTATGGTAAGCAACACTAAGTTAGCTATGCCTTCCTGGACTTTAAAAAAAAAATTGTATTTTTAAGAAAAAAACATTTCAGTTAAATTTTTATTCATTTGGAAAATATCCTCTTGCAAAGCAATGAAACACCAACTTAAAATTCAACTCATTTTATATCGCCATAAAAAATGCTAATCTAGCACATTAAATCTTATCACTTATGGTTGCCCCACAGGCCTACCGTTAGCCAATAATTGCTTCATAATTATTTTCTATCCTCAACAAGGTGAGTAATAAGATATACCACTCAAGAAATAAAGTTTATAAAATCTACATTTATTCTTCTTATAAAATGAAAACTACCCCTAGAGATCCACTCCTAAATGAGCACTTTAATAAAGATGTTTCTCCAAAGATGTGCAGAGTTCATATATTTCTAATTTTACTTCAAGTTAAATAAAAAACATTTATTTTAACCATAATACACCAGAAATAAACTATAGGAAGAGTATAATATAAAACTGGGCAAGTTTCCCCAAGGGCTTTACTAAAGCTGAAAACAAGCGAAACACTGAGAGAATGGTGGGGAAGACCTGCGTCTGGGATCCACCAGCAAAGGGGCCTGCGGCTGGACACCCTGCCTCCCTCTTGGATACTGAGAAACGTGTGGTTGAGGACTGAGTCGTAGATACGCCAGTGTTCCCTTGATTATCCTCATGCCCATGGATCACTTTTCATGTGAAAATTCCACTTCTCACAGATCCTAACCAGTCATGCTATCTCCATCAGAGTTCACATTTCAATAGAGCCAAACGCTTCTCGGTAAGGCAAAACAAACCTACAGAGAAGAGGAAGAGAGAGTGAGATGATACCGAGGACAATGAACTGCCTCTCCTCCTTGTCCGCCTTTATTGTCCTCTCCCATCCTCTTCCCCTTTAATCCCCAGTCAGCAAAGCAAACCCACCACTTGGGACCCAGCAGAACACGCGACTCAGAATTAGGGCACCGCACCCACATACCCTGAGTGATGATTTTGCCAGCCATCTTGTGTTGTTTCCAAACACCTGCCCCTGCTCCAAATGTCTAGTGTTCTCTTTTGATTCCTGAACACATTTACAAAATTCACCTTTCCTTACAGCTTGTGTTCTATTACTAAGAAAGACGCGGTCAAATTACAAGAAGCCATTTTTATGTTCTGACAAACTAAAGTCTTATGCTCTCTGCTTTGTAATAGGCAGAGAGCCTATTACAAAGCAGAGAGCAAAAGAAAAATAACTTGCCCCACTTTAGTATTTGGGCTTGTTTTTATTCTGACAGAATGATCAACCTGAAAAGGTAGTGAGCTCTCCGTCTCTAAAAGTACTAAAAAATAAAAAGACCAAATGACCTTCGTGTATGGATAGTTGAGAATGGATTCCTAACTTCAGTAGAAGACGGGACGAAATAATTTCTACATGTTATCTCAATGCTAAGAATGCATACATGATACCTATTTCCAAAATTCTTTGAGATAGTATACAGTAAAATGTATCCTGTAAGTCTGCTAAACAGGAATGTGAAACTAAAACTTCTGAGAACTCAAGATTAAATGATTCCTCCTGCAAATGCCTAATTAGAAAACATAATAGAAAGGGATACTCACTGGGCAGGGTTTTCTCAGCTCACTCATATTGCTCTGAAAAGGTTTGCTAAGTGCGACAGTGTCAACAGATTGTCGTTTTTAGAGCTAGTTCAATGTTCCTTTATCAAAAAGCAAGTTTATAGTTTATTTCTCACTTGCCTGTAGAAGCCCCCATAGAAAATATTTAATTTCTAACTCTTGTGAAGTTTTTATCACAGTCAGCCCTAACCACAGACAGTACCTTGCACCCCATAGGTGCTACACAAAAGTGTGTGGATTGTGACACTGAGAGTGTGGTATGCGTTAACTAACTACAATTTGAATACAATCTTGAAAGAAAAACAAAATGTATGGATTGAATCGAAGAGCCTAAGACAGAAAGTCCTTATCCAATCCTCCCTAAAAATGTCTTACTTCTCACTGAGGAGTAAAATGTATACCGATGGAGATCTAATGAGATTGTAAACGACGAATAAAATACAATAAGGACCAAAAATAGCAGCTATTCAGCTCTTCTCTGTGTGGAGAGACGCAATCCTCCACCTACATTTTTTTCCTCCCAGAAGAGAAATGTGGCTTGTAGCTTTAGGATTCTGCTCAGAGAGTGGGTTAGATGAGCACAAGCAGCAAAGTATTTGCCTGGAATCCAGAATTGGTAGATCTTAACAGCTTATCATGTAACAGAAAAAGAAAAGAAAACCCTCGATCCTCTTAATATTTAAGGATAACCTGTATCCCTCTTCATCTGGAAAATGCGTTGTAATTAATTGCTCCTGACATTTTCTCCTTGGATTTTTCAAAACCCTTTTTCCTGGCTCCTTCTAGCCCCTGTACTGAGTCATGTTCATCCTTTCCTCCTCACGGTCCCTCAGAGATCCCAGCACCTCTCTCTCCATAGTGATAAAAAAAATTTTTTAAAAATCATGTGACCCTTCTCCTAATAGAAACCCTTCCATTTTTTGTTTCTAGCAAACCTAAACTTTTCTTTTTTCTGCCACACATGGATCCCACATTTTAATACTCTGCAGTTTCTACCCTAATCCTGTACTAAGATTATTTTAAAGCTGCAAATGATCATCTGCTTGTTAAAGTTCTCTTTGTTTTCCTTCACCTTTTGGCTGCATTTTCTATATTTTTTAAAATATATTTTTTTATTAATATGACCAGAGAGAGAGATCACATGCAGGCAGAGTGAGTGGGCGGAGCAGGCTCCCTGCTGCGCAGAGAGCCCGAAGCAGGGTTCCATCCCAAGACCCTGAGACCATGACCCAGGCGAAAGGCAGAGGTTTAACCCACTGAGCCACCCAGGTGCCCCTGCATTTTCTATTATCAGCTACTCCTTTTCCCCCATGCCTTTGATTCTGTCACACCCAAGGTCTTTATTCTCTTCTAAGCCCTCCAATGATTCCTTCTCTGCCTCTTTCCCTAGTATTTCTCTACCCAGCCATTCCATAAAGTCTGCTTTTCCCTCCAGATATTTACTTTCGACCTCATTTTTTTTTTCTTTCCCCTTCATCTTCAGAGATCCTACCCATTCCCAGACTCCCAAGGATTAAGTCGATGTGCCAGCAAATCTTCAAAGAATAATATAAATAGAAATATAAGATATATGTAAGTAAACAAATAATTTTTCTCTGAAAACTTCTCTTCATCTTTTGGTCAACTTTTGTCTTATCCTTGGCCTCAGTCCTGGCCCAGCGGGTGTTTTATTCTTTATGTTACTCATTTTTTTCCCTTCCTTTCCAGGCTCACTTTCAGCTGTTATATCACCCAGGAAGCTTTCCAATGGCTTCCTATCGTTTTCTTCGTTTTTACCTCTAGTTTCTCTCTCACCTCGTTTCCATCACTGGAGTTCTCTCTGTAGCTTTCTGTGGTTGGGAAGTTCACATCTTCCTCCAGCTTCACTGTGTGCTCCTGCAAGGCAGAAAGTATATTATATATTTTCAGTATAACCTGGGAAATCAGTGAATACGTTCCACACTGCAGGACCCACTCCTTGTTCATCACCATTTTCTCTTCTTCTTGATGACCGTATTCACTGATATCCCAAATATGCAATCCAAAATGTGACTTTTTCTTATGAGTTTTACATTATTGATATAGTGTTATTTAACTTTTGAAACTGAGCTATACATTGTTGATCTGGGGTCAGGACACACACACACAGGCAGAGTTGTGTGTGTGTGTGTGTGTGTTACATACAATATATATCACCTTGCTAGTTGTTGCCATAGCAAAGTACTCCAGACTGAATGACTTAAACACCAGAAATTTATTTTCTGACAATTCTGGAGGCTAGAAGTCCAAGATCAAGGTGTTGGCAGCATTGGTTTTTTTCTGAGGTCCCTGTCCTTGGTTTGTAAATGACTGTCTTCTTCCTGTGTTTTCAAATGGTCTTCCTTCTGTACCTCACTGGGGCATTTCTTCTTATAAGAACAACAATCATTGGATTAAGACCCACCCTAATTACCTCAGTTTAACTGAATTACCTCTTTAAAGACCCCATTTCCAAATAGTCACATTCTGAAATTCTGGGAACAGAGTTCAGGCCGTGATCACTATATACAGTGTGTGTGTACAGTGACATAAATTCAAGTAAAAAAATACTTTTTTTAAAGGTAAGAGTATACAGAAGACATTAAGCTTTGAAGGGAAAAGAAAAAAAAAAGAACCACGCAAAAATGTAACCATCCAGGCTAATGTCTGAAGAGTGCAGCTGGGAAGGCACCCACCACAGGACATCAGGGAGGTCGCGGGACTTAACACTGTCTCGGAAAAGAAAAGGAGGTAGCTAATAAACCCAGTGGAATTTCAGAAGGCGTTAAGCATATCAATTTTTATTCCCTTGAGAAATTCTCGTGAAACTGAGGTAAATATCTGGAATGCACAATCGACAGAGACATATGGAGTGCATGCTTTAATAATATAAATAAGCTTTCTATCCTCTTTGGGAGCATAAGTTACATTTTGAATTACCTCATAGCACATATGCTGCCCTCCCGTATCACCGGGTTTAGCATTCCTTGCAGATCTATTTCCCAAAACTGTCCCTGGACCCGGGTCATTTATTGATTGTGTTCGGTCGTGGCTTTTACTGATCATTTTTAGTCTTGCATTTTGGTGGCTCTTTCAGCACATTTTAAAGTTTCCTTGCTGGTATCCCTGCTGTTATTTCTTAGATGACTCATGTTGTAATTTTCCAAACCGACTCTCTTAACAGTAAGAAGAAAAGCATTCGCTCAGCTAAGATGGATTTTATGTTCAGTGCCATTCTAAACTATCGGTGAAAAAAATTGAACATGTTAGTATTTGAAACAAGTGCACTGGGAGCAATATAAAAGGACCCGTTTAGGCTGCAGTTGCCTGCAAAACACCCTTGTGTTGGAAAGACAGACCCCCCGATTTTCCCTAAACTCTCACAGAGACATGATGTGACCCTCAGCAGTCCTGGGCCCTGCTGGGAATCTTAAGCACATGGACCCACTTTCTTGCGATTCTCCACATACAACCTTCTACAGACCGTGTGTGCATACACGCATATGCACGTACACGTGCCCACTTTGAGTAAAGATGAAATATTAGCTAAAACAAGCAAAATAGCTGAAAATTTACATTTGTATTGGGCTTGTTGAAAAAGAATACCTTATTTATTCTCATATCAGCATTGGAATGAAAAATAATTCAACTGTAGGAAATTATAAGGAGATGGTTTTTTTTTTTTAATTTTTATTTATTTGAGAGACAGAGCATGAGCTGGGGAAGTGGGGCAGAGGGAGAAGGAGAAGCAGAGAGACTAACGATGCGAAGCTCAATCCCAGGACCCCCGAGATCATGACCTGAGCTGAAGGTAGACTCTTAACCCCCCCCAAGCACCCCAAGATTTTATATAGATAGAGGGAAAGAGATATTTATATGAGCTAGAGCAGCGACTTTTTCCACCTGGATGAGCATACCCTCTTTTAGGATGGCAGCAAGTGAGAAGATTTGGGTTAGGCAGGGCTTTGTCAAACTATAAATGTACCTCCAAGCTCCTGATGCATATATAGTGCCTCTCCTTCTTGGGAATGGTCAAGTATAACAGTGACAGTTCTTATGCTTGCTTTTTGTGCACATCAAGTATAGGGATGCAAAAAAGAAAACGTGCTGGGAAATAGGAAAGTGGTATGAAATTCACCTCAGTGAGGACATCTGTCTCTTGGACTTACAGGGAAACGTGCATGGAAGAGCACAGGCAGAGGAAAGGGAGCAATAGGTCAAAAAGTAAGGAAAGACATCATGGTTGACCCAGGGGGTTAATGTGGTCCAATGTGAAATACGTAAAACATGGGGATTGGGGCAGTCTGTGAGTTTGCTCACTTGGTAGGCATGCCTTGGGCTGACAGAATAAACCGAGGAGAGAATGCAGAGAAATATGTTGTACCAGGACTTTGTAGAGGAATTCAAGGCCTGAAATTCAGGTAGACTGGAGGAAGATGTTTTTGTATTATATATTAAGGAAAGAAGAGATCACACACCAGGGACCAAGGGGAGAGAGAAAGGTAGGAAACTAATAGAAGGCAGGTGTCATCCTCCTAAGCAGGTAAAGAATGAATTCCAGGAAGTGGGGCAGGACATCAGGGGACTATAGACAAAATGTGGTCAGTGATACAACTCTGTGCTGAGTGTTTTGAAACTGTATTTGGATCTTTATACCAAAACTGATGTTTGGAAGCAATGGTAATGTGTCTTAAGCTCTAGTATGTTCATCTCTGGTAAATTAGATCATCTTTCCTGGTATCTTTGAGCCATCACTGACTATTCATTTAGTCCTCATTAATGAGAAAATTCCTCAGGTTTCACTGGGTTGAATTGGTAGCATTTTAAGATTGATCTTTTATTAGTCATATGGGTCAGTCCAGCTGAGCCTATAAATTCAGAATTCACTCTCATAATCCTTAAGAAAAATACCAGGACTATGCTTTTTAATCTCTATATGAGGTTTTTTTTTTTTTTCTATTATAAGTGTTATATGATCAGGTTCCTAAGTATTTTAGATATCATACAATATAAAACATATGATGGCTATGAACACATACAAATGTGTGTGTGCCCATGCATAAAAGCCAGGTAATTGCAAAATAAAGACACCGTACCTATTTCCTATGAAAAGCATGCGTATGTAGATAACTACACTGGTGAACATAGCTTAATGTATTGAGATGTGGAATCCCTATGCTGTATACCTAAAACTAACATGATAGTTGTGTGTCAACTATATTCATGTACATTTTTTTTTAAAAAAAGAAAGTCACGCCTATGTATTCTGAAGTTAAACTAATGATCTGGTCCTTCATTTATTTTTTACTAAAGGCTTTTCAAGTCTCATTTTACCTACTCAAATACTGAAATTCTCCCCATTATTTTTTGTCTCTGTTCTTGTCAAAGGACAAAAGAGATTTTTAGTTACACTTAACATTCATCAGAATCTTTATCCATAATTAAACTTGTAAGATACAGTGTTATTATCAAAATTACTGTAAAATGAACCTACATTAGAAATTGTCAGGCATTAAAAATTATTGTTACTTTTAAGTAATTCTTCCTTTACACTATAAAAGTCTATACAATTGTTGTGCATTCTGTAGCCCGACTGTCAAATAGCTAAAGATAAATTATTAGTGATCTACAGTATTTTGTTAAGATTTTCAGTGCTTTCTCAATGGTTTCCTGACTTTCAGAGGATTTTTTTTTCTTCTTTTTCTTCTCATTTCCTACCAGGATAGCATTTTAAGTAGATGTTATAAATCTCTGCCAAAGGCACATTCATAGCCCTGCTTGAATGGTTTCATTTAGACTAGGACTACCGTTACTTTTCGAGTTTCTTCAAGATCTTTATCATGGTGAAATAACACTTTGTTCTCATTAAAGAATCAAGTGCAACTTCCTAAAAATCCCCCAGAGTAACTAAATATAGATGATTTCTTTGATTTTGGAGTAGATTCAATACTATGCCACATTAGTAAATTAACTTTAAACTTCTACTTGAAATATAAACATGGATTATTAATAGGTTTTTAAGATAAGGGGACACTCTCTGAACATATCTATATTTAACACATCTACTATCTTAGCTCTAGAAATTAAACATGTTTGCTGCCTGACTGCTATAAACATTTTCTACAAGGCAGACAGGAAGCTGGTATCTATTTTTGCAATTTTAGTCAACATTTTCTAAAAGACTAGTGATGAGTATGGTATTTTTTTTTAAGTCTCCAAGACCCCTAATTCAGGCCACAGACATTTCCTTAAAACATACCAAATCTAGCTGAATATATTGAGTCAGAGATTCAGAAGGGGAAAACCGGAAATAGAAATCTTTCCCAGATTCCATTTCTAACCTAGCCAAGTAGACACCGAGAATACTAATTTTTTTTTCAAAGGTGTCATAATTTTTCAAAATTTTAGCCTGAAGACAGCTATAGACTATTCTTCTTGATCTGTTTCATGATCAGTAAGAATGGTTTATTCATGTGGTTATAAGTGACAAGGGAATGCATATCGTAATACAGGATTTTTTTTTTCCAGGTCACTAGATTTTCTAACAGTTATCTATCTTTTAGACCAAAAAAAAAAAAAAAAAAAAAAAGGAAAGATGGAAAATTAAGTGAATCAGAAATGAGATAACCATTCTCATTCAACATTTCTTTTGTAACATCAGTCACTCTGTTCTCTTTGTATAATGATGAAAAACAAGCACTCTCAGTTTTATAAAAGCTTCTATCTTCACAATGTCCCATTTTCATGAAACATTACCTTGCCTTTAGAATAATGCACATGGTCTATACTACAGCTTCCATTTATTCTTATCACTTTAATTTGGGGGTTTCAAATAAGAGAAAAAGTAATTTTGTAGTATTCATACATGCTAATCTATAGACATCTCCTATGGATTTTGTGATAGATCCTAATGTCTGAGTCCTGTGTTCAGAAGTTGGCATATACTTTTATGATATATGATGTATTCATATCCATTCACGAGTACAAAAGTGTCAGTCAGAAAGGACAACCTCTTTGCCCGGTAAATAACAAAACAATCTATTCTTATTTCAACAATGCTACCGTCTCCTCAGCTGAGTGTTTATACAGTTACAATGTACATGATTCCATAGTCCTCGTGTAATAAAAATTCACATTAAAATTAATGAGACTTTTACCCAAGTAAATTGGGGGAATTAGTGGCATTTCTGACTTTAAGTGCTTTTCGTATTTTTTCATTATATTCTAACAGGTGATTGGAAGGCAATTTAAAAGAGCCTGTCTCATTCTAACTCACATTTTGTTCCTAAATACCAGAATTAAAATGTTATGAATGAACTTTGTCCCTTTGAAGGGCACATACAGTGAGAGTTGATTTTTATTGCAGCAAGGAATAACAAAAGAGGGCAGTGACTATGCAAATGTGTGTGTGTGTGTGTGTATGTGTGTGTGTGACGTTTTCTTCCTCTTTGATTTACTTATTTATATGTCCCAATACCACTTTATTACACCAAAGTCTCAGAGTGGTCAAAACTCCAAAGACATTGAAATTGGGATCAATAGATAGAAAAAGGCAAATGCTGCCGGCTGTTATAGCGGCAGGCCAGGCAGGTGGCACGATAAGGATGTGAACCAGGGGGGCCAGGAGACGGCAGGCACTGCCAAGGGTCAGCTGCTCCCACTTCAGTTGCCGTGGCCTCCAGAGAACACAGGCCTAGGATTGCTGTACCTGATTTCTCAAAAGATGGCAGAAATGCAGATTTCTAGATTTATAAATATTAGAAACTTTCTTTTAAAACTCCAGGTTTGAGTATTTGAGATTGGAAGTAGTTTTCCTTGGGAGGATCAGAATGACCAGGACGGGACACAAATGAGATTGTTGGGAATGTTGCTCTCTCTCTCTCTCTCTCTCTCTCTCTCTCATATATATCTATATCTATAGCTATATATGCATACATATGGTTTCTGACCTGTATCAAGTATGTTAAAACCAGAGTGGTCCAGATGAAGCCCAGTATGGCAAGAGACCGGATTCTACATCTAGGAGCAAAGGCCCTCAGATTCTAGTTCAGTTCTTGGATGTCCCAGGATTTGTATCCAGGGCCCTTGTGGGAACAAGGATGAGTGTCTTTCTCCTCAGTGGGTCCCTCAGCCTAGAAATCAGGATCAAAACTTAGCTTGGGCCCATTGTCTTAAAACTGAATCCAACAGGAAGCTGCTTACAGAAAGCAGAACACCCTTCACCCCACTATTTATGGGGGAAGATGGAACTGGATTCTGTTTCACAGCTGCATTCACTCCCACTCCTCCTGACAACATGGGCTGCAGGAGCACAAGCGTGTGAAGAAAACTACATCTACTCACCAATTACAATGAAAACTTTATAAAGGGGTGGAGGAAGGAATGGCAAACCAGACAGGAACAGGAAGAGGGCTGAATTAATTTTGTACCATTGCCTAATGTATGTTTTAACATTCTCCTTATTTAATTTCTTTAAGTTCGGGACATAATTATCCACCTGCCTGTCTGGCAGGATTTTATTCAATAATGCTTCATAGAGCAATGTCTTAGGGTTTCTGTGGTGCTAAGTTTGAAAACCCAAAATTAAAATGTGTGTTGTCTTAAAGCAAAACAAAATGTGTGCTCTTGTAAAGCAAGGCAATAAAACTTTCATCAGGAAACACCTCCCAGGGCACCTGGGTGGCTCAGTGGGTTAGGGTCTCTGCCTTCGGCTGGGGTCATGATCCCAGGGTCATGGGATCAGGCCCCACGTCAGGCTCTCTGCTCCTCGGGGAGCCTGCTTTCTCCTCTCTCTATGCCTGCCTCTCTGCCTACTTGTGATCTCTGTCTGTCATATAAATTTAAAAAAAAAAAAAGAAAGAAAAGAAAAGAAAACACCTCCCATAACCTGGCCCAGAACCATTCTTCTGAGGACACAGGCCAAAACTGACAAATATTATTTAACCCTAACATTAGGAGCTAGCTCACATGTGCAGCCAATGCTTATTTTAACAAAGCTGAACTCAGTCATTACAATACTTAGAGAATCTTCTTTCTGAGATTAGAATTTAAGTTAACAGAAATAATGGATAATAGAATTATAAGTGCATACTAGAATAAATACACCTGGGATAAGAAAAACTCATGGCATGAAATAAATATCTGACATGAATGATGAATATTCATAATGCAGGAACAAATAGAAATTTAGACTTTAAATGTTAATTACCAGATCACCAAAATATACATTTAATATATATTGTACATAAATATATTGAAAAATTTGGTAGACAATTTTGCCAGGTAAGACTCTAGATTTTTTAAAGCCATAGGACCAGGACCATTTGGCAATCATTTACTACAAGTCAAAGCATTTGCAAGGGGACAGACAGAGTCACTATTGAAGTGCTTTCCAGCTCACTGAGCCTAAAATCCTTGGAATAGTAGGACAAGGCAGCAGGCAGTAAAATACATTTTATGATTGTTACTTTTTTATTTTGACATCCATTTTCATACAAAAGTTTGCTTCTTCTGCATTTAACTTATATTAAAATAATTGATTCCCTAGGAAAAGTAAATGCCACATTTTTCCTTAAGTGTAGAACTGAAATCTTTCCAAATGAATTTTGTTAATTCAGGTATCATATCTTGAGTCACACCATATGCAAGTTACTTACCGTCACTGTTCCTCATTTTATTCCTATGTAACGTGAATATACTGATAGTGCTAACATTATAGAATTGAGTGGAAACCTGAGTTGGGAATATCTAAGTGTTTGAAAATGGTATTCTTACTACTCTTATCATCTTAAGCACTTCTTGTCTGACAGAGGCCTCGAAAGTTCATATGTTGGTTTTGTTCCTTTATTTTCATAAAGGCTCTTTTTTAGAAAAGATTTTATTCATTGGGAGACAGGGAGCACAAGCAGGGGGAGCTGCAGAGGGAGAGGGAGAAGCAGGCTCCCTGCTCGGCAGGGAGCTCCATCCCAGGACTCTGGAACCTGAGCAGAAGGCAGACACAACTGAGTTACTCAGGCAACCTCATAAAGACTCTTAAATCCATCCTTTTTCACAGTGGATTCTATTTCCCTTTGGTGAGTCATCAAAAATTACAAATTTTTGTCAGAAATTTCAGCCTTCTAACCCTTGTTAATTTTTACCAAAAGCTTGGTTGTAGTAAACATTAACAACACATTAAAATTATCCATTTAATTATTGGAGAGATTCAAAATGTGAGGAATGGGCTTCTGGGAATAAAGAATGCCACTAGATCTTCAGTTCTACATAGAATTTTTTCATTAAACATATTACAACTGTAATTTTGTGTCCATGTTTTCCCAGTGAGAAGTTCCAATCACAGCTGTCATCTGATTCTCAATAGGGTAGGTGGCTCCACAATCACATTTGTTTTAGGGAGCAGGTGGGGCAGAGGGAGAGAGAGAATATTAAGCAGGTTCGTGCCCACTGCAGAGCCTGACATGGGGCTTGATCTCACAACCCTGAGATCATGACCTGAGATAAAATCAAGAGTCAGACACTCAATGGACTCAGCCTCCTAGGCACCCGCACACCCACATTTTTTGGTGAGATTTTCTGAATATTCTAATAGTACCCTTGGATCAATTCAGGCCTTCATGAAATGGCATATGTGAACCATAGTGGTGTCGCCTTTCGTAGAACTTATAACTGAATAAAATTTTGGCAGTGTATGATTGCCATCTGGTTTTTCACAAAGGTCATTGTCTAGAACTCCCTTTACAATATCTTTTACAAAAGTCTTATTGTGAGGATTTGGTAAGTTAAATTTTATTTATATCTTAGTTTTATGAAAAGTTGTGTTTACCTTATAAACATATAAAAAATTTTTCCTTGGACCACTGAAATATCTATACCACAATTCCTCTGCAATTCATACATGTGGTAAATTTATGGATTGATGATTTTCCTATGAAGGTATTGCTTCATCTGGATCTCTCACATAATTCCTTTCAAAAAGTAAGACCTAAATAGACATTTCCCTAGTGTTTCCCACCACTCGTGTTCCTTGTCTTTCGGTAAAGTTCCATCTCAACTCTTTCCTATCTAGCTGTGACAACAACAACAACAACAACAACAACAACAACAAATTGCAAATTTGGTAAATACTTATGAGATATTTGAAAATTTGGGGTTAAAAATATAGCATTATTAAAGTGTGCTCTTTTGTAGCTTGCTTTATTCTGAATTATTGCCCACTGAATATCACAATAAGAAAAAGAATGGATTGGCCCCATGAGGGAGACAGGATGGTTCAATGGAGAGTGCCCCACTAACAGAATTAGTAGATTGATTCTAGCCCCAGGTCTGCAGTTTTGGGCAGAAGTTTATCCTCTCGACAAGTAGAGGAAAATACCACAACACCTGTACACCTCATAAGATAGTGCTAGGATAAATAATACAGATAAAAAATATAGAAATACAAAGTATTGACACAACCTATAATTTGCAAAACTCAATTTCCCCCATCCCTCTGTTTATTAAAGTGTCAGAACCATGTTCAGTCTTGTACTTCAAACCTGTGCTTAAAATGCTGTCAAGTCATAAATTTATTTAGCCTATTATTTAATCTGCCTTCACCACCTATTAGTTCTATGATCTTGGGCAAGTTTTGGAGCCTGCCCATCTATCAGTCTTCTCACAGGTTGTTGAGAGGAATAAATGAGATCATGCCACAAAAACCCTTAGTGCCGTATTTGCCACATGTGTAAAGTTCAATAAATCATAGCCATTGTTATTAACATGCAATTTCTTCGCTTTGTCCTTAAAGTTAATAGGCGTTACAAAATGAAAGCCCATTTCATTAAGCAAAATATAAATGTGTAGATGGATCCATATAATAGCAACTGGTGATTTTGTAAACAATAATTAATGAGATTCTAGGCCCTGATCAAAATGTAAGGAAAAAAAGTTTTAGTCTAACAATTGCTGGTCAGAGAGGATCCTCGTCACCCTATTTTAGTTGAACGGCGGTGGGTGCCTGGAAGGACTTTAATGAGGCGTCTGCGGGTGTGACTGTGCTGTTAGGTGTGTTCAGTCACCAAGCACATAGCCAGCCATCAACAACCCTGACAAAACACAGCCCTGCACCAACACAGCCAGGGTCCCCTTCTTGCACACAGAAGCAAATGGAATAGAATGGTTTATTACAGTTGTAATTGCATACCCAATTGCAGGCAAGCCCAACAGAGTTCCTTATAAAATCACAAAGACATGTTGGTAACCTTGGGATTCAGTATGCGTGCCACAGCCCTTCTTCACGGTCCCTTTATTACACACTAAATCTAGTTGGACACAATTATACAAATTGTAAAGACGAGAAAATATGAGTGTGTCTAGGTCTAATAGAAATAAGTTCAGTTTGATCTGAAGAAAATTAAGATGCGCAGTCATTGGAGTCCTCGAAGTGCTCTTCAGAATGTCTTCACGAGAATCCATTTCCTATCAATACAAACTCTGGAGGTATTTATGAATTTTAAAAGGAGAAGGAAATGTCTGGTGGGATTACAACATGATCCCGATAAACACTCTTGATACTCATATTTTCTGGGACAGTGGAGTTTTTGTTGCCACTATGCACTGAGAAATATCAAATATTACAAGCAAACAGTTTTTGTTCAAATGTTCACAGAAATTGGCCATCACGAATACCAGCAAAAACAGTTTGACGATATAAGAACAAACATAAAATTGTTTCAAAAAGATCCTGTGAAAACCTTTTTCAGTTTAGCTAGGTACTAAGATGAAATGAAAGAAAATCTCCTGCCTCTCAAATATTCCTTCCCAGAGCGAGCATTAGAACCCAAATAAGATGTAGGACGTGCCAGCTGATCCAATCACATACTAATTTATCTCTTCATTGTTCCTAAGGATTACTTGACTTGGGGTTTAAAAAAAAAAAAAAAAAAAGCCCTCCTGATTGAAATTCCAAACAGAATTTACTTAAAATGCACAAGCAAGGAGCTAAGCAAACTTCTCTCTCTGATGACGTCCACAGGCACTTCTATATGTCCTTCTACATATTGGAGGAGAATGTTATAGGCTCCTTACAAATACAAACTCCCTGTCACGTCCTACTGTTATTACAGCCAGACCAAGCAGTTGATTGTGATAGGAAAGCCACTTCCTCAGCACAAATACCCTCACCAACAGCCAAGTAGGAAAAAGTCATCAAAATAACTTTGGCAGCAAGAGATCTTCCTACCATAGGCCTTATAAATGGTGTTCGATAGAGTTATGGAGTGATGTGGAAATATGTACAAATGATCAGACCTAAATAAGCAAAAGTGTACCAGACCATTAGCCACACCCAAAGGACAAATGTGACGCTCGAAGAAACCAAATGTTGGTTCTCTGATCCCTTGCCCAGTTGAAGGAAATCAAGCCTTGCCTGCAGTCTAGCCCCTCAACCCAAATATTCCTCAAGGAAGGAGAAGGGAACATTCTCTCACTCACGTATCTTTAGAGCTGTGCATCCCCTTTATTTGACCACTCGTGTGTGGGCTCGGAACTGGCTGACTACATTCAGCAGCTCTAATACTCGATGGTATGTTCCCACGGGGCCCCAAACCTCATTCAACACCAGGATCATCTGCTAAAACTTTTAAAAATAGATCTGGGGAGAGTACCTGGGTGGCTCAGTCGGTTAAGCATCTGCCTTCACCTCAGGTCATGTGTCCCGGGATCAAGCCCCACATTAGGTTTCCTGCTCAGCGTGGAGCCTGCTTCTCCCTCTCCCTCTGCAGCTCCCTGTGCTTGTGTCCTGTTGCTCTTTCTCTGTCAAATAAATAAAATCTTAAAAAAAAATGATCTGGGAATTTCATCATTGACCAACATAATGTGAAATTCTGGGAGTAGATCTCAGCTCTACAACCCCAATAAACAGATTAGCATCTAGAAATCACGGTTTACACCACTGCTCTTTTCTTAGAACACCTACTTCTTTACCCAAACATACAGAAACAGTTAAAGAGTTCCTTCAATATTCAATAACAGCCTGGAGGTTGGTGTGTCCGAAGTACACAGGCTACCTCTTAGGAGAGGTGTTACCTGTGTCTTCTGCATTCCAAGTGTAAGAGTCCCTCTCCAGCTCCCACTAAAACCCAAAATGGAAATCAGCACTTAGAGAATCCCTCTTAAAGAAATTGCCCTGTCACTGCCAATATCTCAAAGAATACATTCGGTCTTGGAAATAGCTAAGTAAAAGCAGTATCAGACACACCTCTTAATCCCATTTTGAGAGGCCACCGTGTAAAAAGAGCTGAACTTTAAAATGATCAAGTGTAGGGGCGCCTGGCTGGCTCAGTCAATAGAGCATGTGACTCTTGATCTTGGGGTCATAAGTTTGAGTCTTATATGGGGTGGGGCAGGGGGGAGAGATGACTTCAAATGAGCAAGTGAGTTTCGCTGAAAACTACACGGTGAGTTCCCCAAAGGTAAAAGTTTGTGTTTATAGCATGCAACACCTAAAAGGCACTCAAATCATATGATCTGGAAGAAAGAAAAGAAAGGAGGCAGAGAGGTGGAAGGATTGAGAGACGGAATAATTTCTGAGTGAATGAATGAATGGTATTTTTTTAACATAGCTCTGTATTTGCCTTGACTAATCTTTGTGAAACCAGAAGGTAAAATTTCTCATCCTCCCCATTATTAAGATGTTAAGTGAATTTTTCCAAAGAGTGTCTTTTTGTTAGGTAAAACACTGTCTGCCTTTTATTTACTTGGACTTGCTGTATTTTTCAAGAATGTAAGACAGGAGATATCCATCCGAACTTCCCTGAAGAATTCTTTTATAATTATGCTAACTTTTGGACTTTTTAACAAATTAAGTATTAGTCAGACTATTGCCAAATTGTTATTCATGTATGAAAATGATGAAACCGGCCAATGCACGCTTAGAGAATAGTAAACCAGAGATGCACTGGCTCCCACACCTGAAGGATCCCTATGCATATTTGTATTAGGGATTCACATATTGAGGAGGAAAATAACATTTTGTGTTAGTAAAAACGACAAAAAGCTGTGTTGCAGAGATTGTCACGCAAGTTTTCCTGGTGAAGGAAGGAGGCACAAATAGGTTCTGAATCTTTAAGAAATCTTCCTAGTTTGTATGTCAAGTCAGATATTGAACTCAGCGTGTTTGACTTCAAATTTTATGTTCTTTTACAGGTAAATATTATTAGAATCTGAATCAGGATTAGCCTATGCCTGATAAGTAGAATCTACCCTACTATGTTTACTATGTGTTAGTTTGTATACAGTTTGTTGCTTAATAAGGAAACAAACAAACAAACAAACAAACAGATCTGGTATCTACCCTAAAAAATTTCATGGCCTTACACTGGTAAAACAGTGCACGTGTCATTATACTGCCTTGTGTTGCAACATGAAGAGGAGGTAAATGATCATGGTTAACCTGTGTCTAGCAATTCTATGCACTAGGCACTGTACCAAATGTATGCCGACCTCACAGGAAACTCAGAAAACAGAGGTTTAGAGACACAAAGTATCTTTTTTTTTTTTTTTTTTTTTTTTTGAAACACAAAGTATCTTACCCAGGACTGCATTTCAAACTCAAGCAGTCTATTTCTGGCACTCTTATACTTAATTACTATTCTATATTTTTTCCCAGGTTGGAAAGTGAAGGAGAGACTGGAATAAGAGAGATCAGTTAGGTTACTGCAGTAATTCATGTGAAAGAGTTTAAGGGCCTGAACTAGCATGGCAGCAGTAGAATTGGGAAGGAATTGCACAAGAGATATTTGAGAGAGAGAAATGAGAGCACTTGATGCCTGATTGGGGATACTGATACTGATAAGAGACAGAGAGGGGTCAAAGATCAAGGGCTGTGGCCCACATGAAGAGAAAAATGGCATATATTTAACAAAAGCAGAAAATGTAGAATCAAGAGAGATTTGTGAGGAGGAGGAATGGGTTTAACTTTTGACATATTGAGTTGAAATGAGAGATTTCATAGGTTCAATAAGGTTTCTAATCAGTTAACACTCAAGAATAAAAATAACTGAAAAAAACATTCATCGCGGTAAAGTCAGCCAATAAAAATGCTATTTATGTATGAAAAGACGAATGTGCTGTTTAGTGTCCCTTAATGAAACTTTGCATCACGAATTCCAGTGTATTCTTTACTGGGGTCTTACAGCCTTTAGAGCGGGGGTGCATCACATCCAGAGCTTAAAGAGCTCTGCATTTTCTCACTACACCATGATAGACAAAGACCTGGGAACCATCTTTTGGGAAAGTGAGACAACTTAAATAATTTCTGTCCTAAAGATCCTGGGGAGTAGGATCTTCCTTAAGGTAAACATTCTTTTTCTTTAAAAATTTCATGCTTGAAGACTATTTGGAAAATGTAAATACTTTTAAATTTCATGAGATTCAGTACCTGGCCAGTCTTGGTACATGAGTTGCCTTGTTCTTTTAGAAGACAGCCTTGCTATATTGCCAGAAGCTGTGATTTGGGTAAGGATGCATCACCCTCTATCTCTAACAGGACTCTCTGAGTCCAGAGGACCATCTGCGCTTGGTGTGGAAGATTTGTTTGCAGATGCTAAAAACTGCCTCCGCAAAAGTATTTAGCACATTCCCACTCCCCTCAACAACATGCAATTTTCCTCCAGATAGGATACATCAACCCCAAGCCATCCGCACTTCAGTTTTGCAAGTAAAAGCCTTTATTTATGTTTTTCTCCTTTAGTAGATATCTAAATCAAGTTATTCTATTGAAAAAAAGATTAGTCTGTCCTTTATGACTTAAAGCTTAGTATTATTTATTTTTGTATTGAGAAATCAAACACATTAGTAGGAATAGTAGCCCTAACCCTGAAGAGTAGTTCCTTTTACTAATGAATAATGGAAATAACTTACTGCTCAGTAGGTTCAGTGTATTTATATAGCAGCCCCATATTTGTACGGTATTGTTAAATTTTCATTTCATACAGATAAGAAGCATAGTTTGTGTAGTCCTTTATATGGGGTTCCTGGGTCATTTGAGAGTGGTATTTTTAGGTTAAGAAACTGACAAACTGTTTTTGAAAGGGGTTCGATATCTTCTATGCTTACAAGCCATGGATGAGTGTTCTAGTTGTTTACTTGATTGTCAGCACTTGGTATTGTCAAGTTTGAGGAGGGTTTATTTTCATTTTCCATTTTTTTCTCACTTCAACCAAATAATTGTTCAGAACTTTTACCCACTTTTCAAAATAGAATTGAATGCTTTCTCATTTTGAGAATTGCAAGTTCTTGGTGTATTCTGGATAGAATTCCTGTATAGTGAATTTTCCTGCAAATATTTTCTCCCAGGCTGTTGCTTGACTTCTCATTTTCTTAACAGCATCTTTTTAAAAACAGAAATGTTAAATTTTATTAACACCAATTTATGTAAGTTTTTGTTCCATTAGTGATCACAATTTTGGTGTTATATTAAAGAATCTTTTAATACCCAAGGTTATGACAACCTTTTTTCCTATTTTTTTTTTAATTTTTTCTTTTTTTCCCCCTATGTTTTACAAGTCTTGTTGTTTTACACTTTATTTTTAGGTTCTGGTCCATTTGAATTAAATTTTGTGCATGGCGTGAAGTATGGATTGAACATCATTTATTTGAAATGTGGATGTCCAAAGTTCCAGCACCATTTGTTCAAAAGGTTATAATTTTTGTTAAATTGCCTTTGCATCTTCATAGAAAATCAATTGATCATGCATGTCTATTTCTAAACTCTTTATTTGGCTCCATTGATATGTTTACCTATCTTTTTCCAATACCACACTGTCTTGAATTCTGTAGGTCTTGAAATCAGAAAAGGAGTCCTATAACTTTGCTTTTCTTTGAAATTGTTTTTGTTATTCTGAATTCTTTACATATCAAAATCAATTTTGCAATAAATTTACTTCTGCCAAAAAATTTTGTTGAAGTTTTTCCTGGAACTACACTGAATCTCTAGACGTATTTTGGGAAGAATTGACATTTTAACAATTTTAAGTCTTTCTCAGTATATTTCTCTATTCTCTATTTATTTAGGTTTTCTTTAATTCTTTCATCAATGTTTAAAGGTTATAATACAAATCTTGCACATTTTTGCTAGGCTTAATATATTTCATGTTTCTGATGCTATTTTAAATGGTACTTTTAAAAATTTCCAATTACTGATATATAGAAATAGGTTTGATTTTTGTGTGTTGACTTTGTATCTTGCCACCTTGCTAAAACCATGGGTTAGTTCTAGTAGCATTTATGTAGATTAGTTGACATTTTCTATATAGAAATCATTTTTCTGAATAGATACAGTTTTATGTCTTTGTTTCTGATCTGTATGCCTTTTTTCTTTTTTCTTGGCTTATTGCATGAGCTTCTAGTCAAATGATGAATAGGAGTAATAGGCACAGACATCCTTGGCTTGTTTTTATTTATAGGGGAAAAACATTTGGTGTTTCATAATTAAATACAATGTTACATCTAGGTGTTCAGTAGATGCCATTTTCCTACGTTGAGGAAATTACTCTCATTCCTACTTCTATTCATACATTCAGAGAGCTTTTGTCGTGGGAGGATGTGAATCTTGTCAACATTTTCCTACATGTATTGAGATTATCAGATGGTCTTTATTTTTCTTCTTTTGTCAATGTAGACTTGCATTTGTTAACTTAAGGAATTTTGTAAAAGTCTATAATGGATAATCAAAGGGTGAAAGCTGCAAGTCAGAGAGCAGAACCTCTTTGCAGATTTATAGTATGAAATCAGACTTCTAACATCCAATACCATTCTACCCTTCTGTATACTCTGAGCAGACAGAGATTGGGAAGCCTTTTTAATCTCAGTAAATCCTAAGGAAATCATCCAAATATTAATGTTTTAATAATTTATTTCTACTCTTTCAAGTTCAAAATTTGGAATACTAAAGTATAGTCCTATCAACTCTTATGGTGTGTAAAATATTCAGGTATATCTCATTAGAATGGGTTCTACTGAGTTCTTCTGTGGACAGAGTATTAGAGACTTAAGAATGCCAACATTTCCAAGTGGACCTCAGACTGCATCAGCTTTTAGTTTCATATAATTTACTAAGTGTTCATTCAAAAGAAAACTGACAGATTGTGAAAGTAAATTCTAAACTGATTTTTCAAAATAGAAAGGAATAACAATAATAATGTGTCTAATAACCAAATGAGCACCATTGCTTATACTAAGACATAATTTGCCATTATTTATTAAAGATTTGAAAAAACTGATTATAGATTTCCTTTATTCCTAATTCTAGATAATTTATTATGTGATTTTCAAAATTCAGTATAATATGCAGAACTGGGAAGATATCTTAATGTGATTTTTGTATTACCTTGATGAATATTAATTGAACAACTGAATGAATCAATCAATATTAATTGAACAACTGAATGAATACACGATTGTTTGCTTTCTTCTTAATAATACATGATCTATGAGTCGTGTATTATTTTTCACTAAAAAAATATAAATGTTGTATCATGTATAATGCCCTAATTTGGTTCATCCAATTTTATTTGTTTTTGTATTTGTATGTTTTTATTAAGAGTTACATTTTATGTGATAACTAGGATATATGTTTTAAGTTCATAAATATGTTTTATATTCAATCAGCAAGCACTTTAAACAGTTCTTTTTCTGTGCAGGTCCTTGTGCAGGTACTGAGAAATGCAAAAATCAATGAAACACAGTATATATATATATATATTCTGGAATGAATATATATATATGTATATATATATGCATATATATATACATATATATACACACACACACATACATACACTGGGTGAATCAGATGCATAAATAAGAGTCACAATATTATGAATCCTTTCAGAGTAGGAATACATTGTATTTACTCATATTTGCGGCCATTGTGTTAAAACAGTGTTTGCCACATAGCATGCCCTTACATGCCTGATGTTGCAGTAGTAGAACTCTGAAAAGATATGGAAGGAACACATAAGATCCATTGACCAATTCTTCCTAGAGAAGTCTGTTTAGAGGAGATGGCCCTCGAACTGAACCCCATAGGAAGAAGAAAAAGAAGAGAAAAGGGTAGGAGGGAAAGGGAAGAGGAGGAGGGGAAGAGAGTTCACAGTAGACCAGCATAAGCAAAGGTGCTCTGGTGCTAACTAAAGTGGTTTCCAAGACACAGCTGACTCCACCATAGTAACGATGGTTACAGAAACTGGCTATTGTTAATAAGAGGTAATCTGAGGATGGGGAATTTAGGATCCACTTCTCTCTAGGAAATTCCTGTGACGGCGAGAGAACTCTAACGGTATTGTGTTGTATAGCATGCAACATGTTAAGGTGGTACCATGTAATTCCAGAGCTGTACGTTTCAGCGGTCCTTCAGTACTGCAAAACCGTCCTGCTCAACCCTTTTTTACCTTTCTTCACAAAAAGTCCCTATGACAGTCCACTACTAGAAGCATTAAAGCTTCTCACCAACAGTGAACTAGAGTATCCCTTGGAATGCATAACATTTAGCTAATTTATAGGTCCACCTATTCATGTGAGAGGCCAACATAGAATTCCATTCAGTGACTCCTGCAATTTGATCAGCTCGAGAGGGGGATAAGGGAAATCTTCAAATATAAAACTGTCCAGTGAAGATAAGAGCATATAATTTAGGACCTGCGGCCGCAGACAGCTTTAGTTATTGCTCTTCCCTGTACACTGAACAAAAGCTGCAGAGTTCCATACCTACTGACAGAATTATGACCTCCACTTCAAGCCTTTTGTGGTACAGATGTAAATAATAAAGTCATGTAAACAGGAATAAGAGAAAATTTCAAATCCTCTGCATTTATCGGATTTCCTCATTTTCGAGAATTCATGGGTGTTAAAGGCGTTATTAAGGGCAAGTGTTGGGTTTCAATGATTATGTAAGTGTGGCAAAATTCCCAGGATTGAGATTAATCTGTTTCTTCTTTTCTTCTACCAAGTGCATCACTGAGCTCTAGCGCACATTTTTCTTGGTCGCTTTCTTCTTCGTCATCCCACTCCAGTGGCGCAGGCTTGCGGCAATCATCTGTCCAGTATGCCTGGGCAGAGCTCTGTGCTTTCCAGTATTCTGGGACCCAACCTCAGCCTTTGCAAGGTGTGGGGACGCTAAGCAGAGAAAGACATTAATGCAGGTCACATGGATGAAGACATCCCCTTAAAAATACACTAATAAAACTTCAGTGTTTCTCAGCCTCTGGAATATTTCATTAAAATTATAGAGTGTGAGTTTATAACCTAAAATGTTCCGGAGACATGTGAAGAGAATCCCTTTTAGAAATGGATTTTACCTCAAAAACAACCATCTCAACTCTCTTGAGGAATGAATGTCCAAATTCAGAAAGACTTCCACCGAGAATGTTATATAGCTCATCATTTTCTTCTCCAGGTGTTTCTATGGAAACATTTTTAAAGGAATTCTTGAAATAGAGTAAAACAGACAGAAATAAAGACTCCAATTCAGAAGCAGTTTGTGAGAGTAAATATTGCTTTTAGAAATCTACTGAAATGTTCCCTTCTACTCCTAAGAGAAAGATGAGAAGGAACTCGACACAAATTGTGCGAAGGATTCACTTATTATTAGCCTAGACCGATATACTTTAATCGAGCAAAACATGTCCTAGGAAAAAATTCTGAGGACCACATAACGAGCCTGGTATAAGAGAAAGAACAGTACCTATGGAATTAAAAGACCCATGTTTTCCCACTCATTGACATGTGATCTTCTGGAAGTTACTTAAACTCTATGACTCCCCATCTCTTCATACGTAAAATAAAATCATAATAGACTTTTGATTACCATTTCAATGGGTTGCTATGAAGCTCAAATATAATAATTAATAGGGATACATCATTTATAGCTCCCTCCCCTAGAAGGAATCTATGATTCTTCCGTCTAAAGAACAACTTCTCAAATTTCCCCAGTGGGCTGCCCAGGTGTCAGAGCCCCAGACTAGATCATTTCCTAGAGTGAGGCTTTCAGCTTTTCTGAGCAGTGGGTAAATATGAGTTCTCTACCTATACTGAGTACACCGTTGGGGTCTGGCACTGGTCCTGAGCCCTGTGTTTGATATGTGTTACCTGCTTTGCAGCACGGTGCCCTAGAAAGAGCAAGAGGTCCGTAGTGAGAAAGGTTCAATGGTTCAGTCTTGGCCCTACACTTATTAAGCATCCCTGGCTCTGAATTCCTGGCCTGACTCTTTCAATAGAACCAGCTGTCATATCCTGGCCTTCTCCAGGCCCACCACAAATTCCTGTGTTAAAATTGTCTCTGGTCCTTGTTTCATGAAAACATATTTGCAAGATGCTCACTGTAGTGATTTTTATCTCTAACTGGCAAAAATGGCATGGAAATTCATGTAATAAGAATGCAATATAACTCATACCCTTTGTCCTACACAGTTTCTTCTTTTTATTTTTCCATTTCAATTGCAGTATAGTTAATATGCAGCATTATATTAATTTCTGATATACAAATAGTGATTCAATAATTCTATACATTACTCGTTGCTCATCATGATAGGTATATGCTTAATCCCTTTCAAGGATTCTACTTAAGATTTAAGAATTTGAGGGGCATCTGGGTGGCTCAGTGTGTTAAGCCTCTGCCTTCAGCTCAGGTCATGATCTCAGGGTCCTGGGATCAAGCCCCGCATTGGGCTCTCTGCTCAGCAGGGAGTCTGCTTCCATCTCTCTCTCTCTCTCTCTCTTTGCCTGCCTCTCTGTCTACTAGTGATCTCTCACTGTCAAATAAATAAATAAAATCTTAAAAAAAAAGATTTAAGAATTTGAAATTTAGTGGGTGATTGGGAAAATGCTTGGGCTTTGAAATTCAGGACCCAATATTTGCCCCTTCTTGCCTGTATGTCCTGAACCTTACTAAATGTCAGTTTCCTTAGCTGTAAAATGGGAGTGATCCCTTGAGCCATACTTAATAGCATCATGGAATTAAATATAATTTAAAATAGGCAGTGCAAGCTCTGACCCATCTTGTGAATTCTGAAATGATTACTATTATTGTATACTATTCTGTGTCAATGGTTACTATAATCTTGTCTATCACTCTTATTAAATCAACTTTGATAAAGAAGCCCTGCCTTTTCTGTCTTTTTACCTTGGTATTTTTAAACTAAGGTGATGTCTCTTCTTTTAGAGAATCCAATTTAGATTCAGTGTTCTCTCTAGCAATTAAAGTTGAAAACAGGTGCTCCTTGCCTTCTCTTGTCTCAAATATGCAAAAGTTTGATTTATTTTTCTTTATATAATTATGCTTTAATCATTGTGGAAAACAGACTGAATATTTTGCAGTACTGTGTTAAGTACAGACTGTAACAGGAAAAATATCTTTTTTATGGTGCAATCATCTTCCATCTAACAATTATAAAAAGAAACACATTTATAAATGTGATGTCTTAATCATTATACCATATCTTTGATGTGGGCAGAATATTTCTATTTATTATTCATATAAGAAAATTATTTTGCAGATTATTCTTACCCTCTTAATTTCAAATTTGCTTCTTTCCTGAAGTGCAGGTAAACTTTGAAATGAACATTAGTGGAATTTTTTTGCTGTTCTAGATTTATTATTATTATAACTAGTTAATAATACATCTCTGATACCTTTCCACATCAATAAATATAGGTCTGATCAGTGGCTATCAGCAGGACAAATTTGACTCCCATGCTATATTAGGCAGTGTCTGAAACAGTTGCACAACCATGAAGCTAATTCCAGAACGTCTTCTTCACCCCAAAAAAGAAATTCCATATGCGTTAACAGTCACTCCTCACTCTCCTGTTCCCCAAGTTCCTGGCAACTAATATTCTACTTTCTATCTCTATGAATTTGCCTATCCTGGACATTTCCTGTTAAGGGCCCACCATTTGTGGCCTTTTGTATCTAGCATCTTTCAACTAGCATAACGTTTTCAAGGTTTATTCATATTTTAGCATGTATTAATATATCATTTGGTTTTGTGGCTGAATAATATTCTAGTATGTGGGTATACTACATTTTGCTTATCCATTCATCAACTGATAAACATTTGGCTTGTTTCCACATTTTGGTTTCATGATTAATTGTTATTAAATAACATTCATATATATAAGGTTTTGCGTGAACATATCTTTTGAGTTCTCTAGAGTACATAATTAGGAGTAGAATTGATGTGTCATATGATAACTTAATGTTAAACTTTTTGAGGGACTGCCAATTTATTTTTCAAACTGACTGCAATATTTTACATTTTTACTAGCAAAGTGCAAGAGTTCCAATGCCACAAACCCTCACCAACACTTACTTATCTTTTTTATTATAGCCCTCCTAGTAGATGGGAAGTAGTATTGTGGTTTTGGTTTTCATTTTCCTATGGTTAATGATATTGAGCATCTTTTCACATACTTACTGGTCATTTATATACCTTTCTTCGAGAAATGTCTATTCAGATCCTTTGCCCATTTTTAAAAAAAGATTTTATTTATTTATTTGACAGAAACAGAGACCATGAGTAGGCAGAGGGGCAGGCAGAGAGTGGGGGAGGGGGAAGCAGGCTTCCTGCTGAGCAGAGAGCCCGACTTGATCCCAGGACCCTGAGACCATGACCCGAGCCGAAGGCAGAGGCTTTAAACCATTGAGCCACCCAGGTGCCCTCCTTTGCCCATTTTTGAGTTACTTATCTTCATATTGTTGTATTATAAGAGTTCTTTATATATTCTAGATACACATTCCTTTTCAGATATATGACTTGCAAATATTTTCTCCCATTACATAGGTGTCTTTTCACTTTCTTGATAGTGGAGCACACAAATTTTAACTTTGATGAAATCTGAGTTATCTATTTTTTTTGTTATTGTTGCCTATGCTTTTGGTGTTTTATCTAAACCATTGCTTGATCTAAAATCATAAAGATTTACACTTATATCTTTTCCCTTGGAGTTTTGTAGTTTTAACTCTTACATTTAGACATTATGAATATTGAGTTAAATTTTGTATATAATGTGCAGAGGGGTCTTTCTTTACACGGGATACGTAGCTATCCTACTTGAAAAGTAGTACTACTCATTAAAAGTACTATTGTTTCCTAATTGAATCACCATTTGACATTCTTATAGAAAACAAATTGACTGTAAATGGGGGGGGGTTATTTCTGAATTCTTACTTCTATTCCATTGATCTACATTGTTTATCTCTATACCAGCACCAAACTGTCTTGATTTATGTAGAGTTGTAGTAAGTTTTGAGATCAGAAAGTGTGAGTACCACAACTTTTTCACTTTCAAGGCTGTTTTGGCTATTCCAGGTCTCTTGAACTTCCATATAAATTTTAGGATAGCTTGTCAGTTTCTGCAAAGAAGCCTACTGGGATTTTGATAGAGATTTTATTGACTCTATAGATTAATTTTGGGAATATCGTCATCTTAACAATTCAAACACAGGAGATTTTTCCATTCACATAAGTATTTAATTTCTTCCTATGATGTGTTGTAGTTTTCGGTGTACAAAACTTTCAAGTCTTTTATTAAGTTTATTCCTAAGCATTTTATTCTTTTTGTAACTATTGTAAGTGTGATTGTCTTCCTAATTTTGGTTTGGGGCTGTTTATTGCTCATGTATAGGAATATAATTGATTTCATTTATTAATTTTGTTTCCTGTGATCATACTGAATTTGGCGATAATTGTGTGTGTGTGTGTGTGTGTGTGTGTTCCTTAGGGTTTTCTATTTACAGAATCATGTCATCTGCAAATAGAGATAGATTTGCTTCTTCCTTTCCAACCTTGGTTGTCTTTTTTTTTTTTTTTAAGATTTTATTTATTCATTTGACAGACAGAGATCACAGGTAGGCTGAAAGGTAGGCAGAGAGAGAGAGGAAGGGAAGCAGACTCCCCGCCAAGCAGAGAGCCTAATGCAGGACTCGATCCCAGGACCCTGGAATCATGACCTGAGCTGAAGGCAGAGGCTTAACCCACTGAACCACCCAGGTGCCCCTGGTTTCTCGACTTTTAAATTAAACCACTTCACCTCTCAGATTTTATTTATTTATTTGACAGAGAAAGAGAGATCACAAGTAGGCAGAGAGAGGAGGAAGCAGGCTCCCTGCTGAGCAGAGAGCCCAATGCGGGACTCGATCCCAGTACCCTGAGATGATGACCTGAGCCGAAGGCAGAGGCTTAACCCACTGAGCCACCCAGGCACCCCAACCTTGGTTGTCTTTTATTTCTTTTTCTTGTCTAATTGCTTTGGCTGGAAACTCCAGTAAAATGTCTTCTTTCTAACCTTAGGAACAAGGTTTCAATATTTCCCTGTTCAGGATGATGCTAGTTGTGGGTTTTTCATAGATTCCCTTTATTAAGCTGAGCAAATTTCCTTCTATTATTTCTGGTTTGGTAAGTGGTTTTTGCCATGAAATAGTGTTGGATTTTGTCAAATGGTTTTTCTGCATATTTTGAGATGATCTTGTGTTTTTACCCCTTGTTTATTGATAGTGTGTGTTACAATGATTGGTTTTCATATGTTAAACTAACCATGTATTCCTGTCAGCCTGTTAGCTTTCACAGTGGTTATAGAGCTATTAGTTTTAAAGGAGAAGGAAATGAGAATAGGGCAAGTTAAAATATGACAAAATTCACTTTTCTTAGGGAGATTCAGCCATTCTTTTTTAATAAGTGCTTACTAGATTGTTGCAAACTTTTGGTTAATTCCAGACTTCTAAAAAATGTGTTTTGACAGTTTTTCTGAGATATCATTGCTTTTAAGGGAGGTAAGATTTTCAGAGGTCCTACTTTGCCATTTCCACTGATATCACTCCATTAAAGACATCTTAAGGATGATGCTAAATATTCCTGAATATTGAATTTAAAACATTTGTAGGGTTAAAAAACCAACAGACATTCAGCATTATTTTCTGGTTCTGTCTACTTTCATATTACTATTTACTTCTATTTATCCCTTTATCCCAACTAAATATTCATTTATTACATTGATTCCTTCAAATGTTTATTCAATGTCGTCTATGCTTAAGGCCCTGTACTAAACTTTTCAGTGGATACAAAATTAATAAATTCAAATTATTCCCAATGTGAGAAGTAAGACATGTGTATAGCCAAAATACATTTTAACCATGGTAAATACCAAAAAAGAGACAGACAGTGAATTAAAAAAAAAAAAAAAGAGTAAAGGAGTATTGTTCTCTTTTCAGAGAGTAAGTGCAAAATGCTATACAGAGACTATGCCATTTGTTTTGGACAAAGCATGAGTAGGATTGGAACATGCAAGATGGAGGAAGAGAATTTCAGAGAAGGAAGAGAAGGAAAGCAGTAGGAACAATGGCATGGATATTAAGAAAACACTAGATCAAACCAGGAAAGGGGAAGGAGGTCTATTCTGCTCTGTCTCTGAAGAGTAGTGACAAACATGGTTACATAAAGATTAAGCTTCGGTGAAATAGTACATTTAATGTCAGTCTAAGGAGTGTAGGCATGGGTGTGTTTTCTCTGTAGGAGGCATAGAGCTGTTGAGGATTACATGATCAGACCTCTTCTCCAGAAAAATAAATTTTCATGTAAGAATTTGAGAAATTTAATGGAAGGATATAATGTGATTGGATATAATCCAGTGTCGGGGCAAAAAGCCATATAAAAAAGGAAATTATAAATTGAAATCCAAAATAGCATGGGATGGAGGCATGAGCCTCCTGATTATTACATGACTTTTTTATTTTAGATTTATTTGCTTTGTAGAGGTTCTTAGAAACAGTAATCTTATATAACATGTACAAATACAAGTGAAAGTCCCAGGCAATAGGATACCAAGGAAGAGATAAAATTATCCAGCCATGTTTTCTATTTGCAAGAATATAGAAGGGATTTAAAAAATATATATTTTATTTTATTTATTTGAGTGAGAGAGCATGAGCTGGAGGGAGAGGGAGAGAAGAGTGAATGTGAGTCAGACCCTATGCTGAGCGTGGATCTTGACACAGGGCTCAATCCCATGACCATGAGATCATGAACTGAGCCACCACCAAGAGTTGGCCACTTAATCAACTGAGCCACCCCAGTGACTCTAGATGGCTTCTTAATGGTGTTGCCACATTTTTATTCACAAATTCCTTTGTTATAGGACCTTCTGGTTTTTAACCCTAATTTCTAGTACCTCTGATCCCAGCACAATAGTTTAATTTGCCTCTCATCTTTTGTTTCCAGAAGTTCAAGGCTGAGCTTCACTTTAGTTTTCAAAGTCCTTTTTCCTTGTTTTCCTCTGTTGTCTCACTTTAGCTGTTTGGGCTTCCCACAATCATCTATCTGTTCTTTACCCCAACCCTCCAGAATGACATGATTTCCAGCACCTTATTCACTCGACCATGGCATCAGGAAGACGAGTAATCTTTAACAGTTAAAGTTAAATATGGCCACCAACTCCTCAAAACACCTGAGGCTGAAAAATTCCTTCACAGTTGGAACTAGTGGCCGACATGGCACAATCGGCCAGACTTCCAAAGGCCAGGTTGGCTTTCATGATTAAATTGCCTCCTTTCAAATGGAGGGGAAAAAAAAAAAAAAGTAACTGACCAGTTAGATGGTGTGCCTTAAGGAGTCACATTTACACGGCTCAGTTGTCTGTTACACAAAGAAAATCTGGCTTTTTTTTTTTTTTTTTAAGATTTTATTTATTTGAGAGAGAGAGATCACAAGCAGGCAGAGAGGCAGGCAGAGAGAGAGGGGGCGGGGCGGGGTGGGGAAGCAGGCTCCCTGCTGAGCAGAGAGCAGGATGTGTGGCTAGATTCCAGAACCCTGGAATCATGACCAGAGCTGAAGGCAGCGGCTTTTACCCACTGAGCCATCCAAGTGCCTCAGAAAATCTGGCTCTTTGTGGGATTTTTTCCTTCTTAGGCTGGGATATGACCTTGGCTTTCAGTAGGTTGAATCATCTCTCAGCACTGTGCTGGTAGTAAAAGCAGTTCATAGGATTCTGGACTTTTTTTTTTCTTGCACAGTTAAGAATGCAGTACTACAGTAGCTATTAAATCACTGTCTTGAGAACTTTGATAATGTCCATAGCCTATTAAGTTGAGGGAAATTAAGATCGTGTAATTAAAAAAGCTTCCATTTCCCCTGTGATATCTTAGAGCAGAGATTGACTGAAATTGCTAACCAGCATTTTTCACTTCATTGATGAGAGGGAGAGGGTTGCACAGCACTCTGTCAACTCTGACATAACTGTTCACACTGTTTTGAAGTAGTCTTGGGAGCTTCCTCAATATTTCTTAGCAGTTAGAGTTACTGAGACTTTGCCAGAAACTGATCCATTGGTATAAATGCATCAATATACAGTGAATGAGAGATGAATGCATCTACAGATTACTCTTAAGCAATGTGGAGTTTAGGGACACTGACCCACCCATGCAGTAAAAATTCCACATAAAACTTTTGACTACCCCAAAACTCAACTACTAATAAGCTACTGTTGACTGGAACCCTTACTGACAACATAGATAGTCAACACACATTTTATATGTTATATGTATTATAGACTATATTCTTAGAAATAAGTAAGCTAGAGAAAATAAAATCATAAGAGAAAACACATTTATAGTACTGTGTTTATTGAAAAAATCTGCATGTGTGGATTTTTACATGCAGTTAAAACTCATGTTGTTCAAAGGTCAACAGTAGTGTGGCTATTCTGACATTACTTACTATTCTCCTGTAATTGCCTTGCAAACAAACAAACAAACAAACAGCAAACCACAAAAAAAAACCCTTCATGTTTTGTGAATTTTTGAAATTTGAAGGTGATGCTGACTTTGTAGAATGAAAGCCATTTTTGAAGAATGCTCCCATCTAAAGTGTTTGCAGTGAGAAAATGTAAGGACAGAATCCCTGGTTTGAGTTTAAGAAGCTGGCTCTGCTTACCACTATCTCTTCCACACAAGCCCAGCCACATACTTTTCATAATGAAAATGTACGTCTGGTTGTACGAAAATCATTTGAAAATTTCAAGATAGCTTTAAACCGAGGGTGGGGCTTTCCTAGGCACAGGTGCAGGCGCATAGAGTTGCTCTTCTTCCAGGCACCCTCTAACTATAAATGAAAAATGGTATGGATGTCCTCCTCCCTGGACTTGAGAAGTTCACATCCTGCTCATATAAGCAGAAATACCAAGTCCTTAAATGTGCCATGCTGTTTGGCAGTAATTTGGAAAGAAGATGAAAATTAGCCCACCAATAACCCAGATCTATTTGAGTGCCTATGAGGGCTGAGTGCTTTCAGATATGTTATCATATTTACTCCTTATGAAACCCAGATACGCCACGGTGTGTGTGACTCTACTACAGATGTCTGCCTCGATGGCCCTGAACTTGAAAGGGCAATAGAAAGGATATTGAAAGGAGGTGAGGCAGGCCTCCGTAGCACCTCTTAGGTGAACCAGCTGCACTTCTCGGGCTCCCCGAGGATCACAGAACCATCTTTGAAACATTTTAAAAATAAGAAGCCAGATCCCTCCTCAATAACGGAAAAGTTCGTGGTGCTGGAGCCAAGTGTTTTATGAGGGGCAGGTGGGTTTAACCACGTCCATCCCCAAAGGAAGGAGAAATAAAGAATCTCCTGAATGAGTGTTCGTCCTACTCTAATATGCAATGAGTCACGGAGGCTATGCATAAAATGCAGGGTCTGATTCTACCATGGGGTAGCACCGGAGATTCCAAACAAGATTCCAAGAGACGCCGGTACTATCTGCAGACGGTGCTTGAGAAGCAGGGCCCTCGAGAAAACATCAATCACCCGCCCTGAAATAAACACAGCATAGATATACTATGTAATCACTATTCATGAGGAAACTAATTACTTCCAGAGCTTTGTATAGTCATTCCACGGTTATATCATTTTTAAAGAAGGTGCATTCTCGCTTCTTAAAAAATGCATATCTCCGTACTGAAGGGGAACATTAACAGCATGCTGTTCATCTGCTCACCTTGTTTTATTGCTTGGTTATGTAGGCAAATGTGTATTTCCAAGATTATGAACCAGCCTGCCCTTTCAGTCTCTTCACCCACTCAGCTGTTGTTTTCAGAACAACTCCACCCCCACGTCTATCAAAAGTCATCCCTCACATCAGTTCTGAAAAAACCCATCTTGCTCCCCCAAAGAATCACACATGATCTCAGCCTTACTTCTATCATTAGGGGAGGATAATTGCTTACTAAATACAATGTCCTGCAGCCTCCAGCAGCCCTCCACAAGTACTGAACCGGGCCATTAAACAAAAGTTGGTAATAGACGAGACCGCCCCAATGACTAATACCTGGTTCCTTTCCGCTGTGTTATTCAGCAAACTCCACACAGTTCGCAGGTACTGCCTGATGATTATACACATCATTTGTCAGCCTATCTTTTTGTGCTTTTCTAAAATGTGACGCTGGAAGCAGTTTTGTTATACATTCCAAACTTGGTGTTAAGAAATAGAATCCTAAAGAAAACTAACGTAATGGAACGTGACCTTTTGCGGCAACTTGCAGCAGTCGTCCCCTTCCTCTTGGCCCGGCTCTGGAACATTTGCCCACACCTCTCAGGGGGTGTAAGTTAGCACAGAGATGAAATTTGGATGAAAGGTTGTGAGAGAGTAGGGTTTGTGATACTAATTTGATTAGAGTTGGGGTAAAGGATGTAAAAGGAGCATTGGAGAGAATCGTTCTTCCAACTCGACTCTGTCCCAAAACCCTAACGGAGTTGGGGAGATTAGAAAGAAACAGATGAGTAAGGACGCGGAGACGAAAACCTGCGAGATACCAATATAAAAAGATTTCAGTTTTCTCTTCTCCACAACAAAATGAGAAACCGACTCTGTTCTGAGGCAAGTCTCCTGATCAAATGACCTTTCAGGATATCCTTTTAGTGATATTTAAAATATCATCAAAGGTTATAAAACCTTGGGATCATCACAGGGCTCTTGCCTGTGTTTCCTTGGGAAAGACATTAAAAGAGACTAGAAGAGAAAAGGATGTTCCCTAGGAAGAAGTCTTTGGCCCATGGTGTTTAGACTCCATGGGTGGGGCTCTGCAGTAACTGCTCTGTTCAATTTTATCTTAACCAACAAAAGTATGTTTATGCGTCACCAATCCGGGTTCTCTGAACTCCGAAATGTGCCATGTTCACAATGAATGCAGAAACTTGGTTCTCAGAGCTTTCCCAATCCACTCTACAGAACGTTTAGCCAATAGCACTCTCTATCCAAGATATGTCTTTTGTGAATTGCTTACTACTAATGAGCAGACAGAGAGCTATTGCACAGTTGCTAATTTTTCCCTGAATTTGTATATAAAGCATTGATAAACAACTCAGGCTGAATTTGAACAAGCAACTGAATCTGGGAAAAAACCTGTTACTCGTCTCTCAAATCCCCTCTGCCCAAACACTTAAACTTCTAGTTCACGAAATAAAGCGCTAATGGTGCACTTTGGTTCCATAGTTATGTCCCCTTACAACACTTATTTTGTGTAAAATAGTGTTTCCCATTAAATACAGTAATTAAGAATCATTCAGCACTGGAGGAAATAACACACGTGGTGTGCTGCTAAGGTACTAAGTAAATTATGGACAAATCTGTGGAGAGGTGAGACAGTCATGTCTGCTCTACTTCATTACATGTGAGACATGCATATTTCTTTTACACTTTTCTGCATGATTCTTCAAATAATGGTTTGGCCCCTTTTATAATAAGACATGGAATACTCAGAATATTTACTGCACACACGCACTGAGGTTCCAGTCATCCATATAGTTCAGTGGTGAACTGTAAACCTTAAGAAACATGCATTTCAATCCTAGAGGTTAATTTCTGAAAGAATGAGGTGCTTCTTAGTGCTCACTTAATTATTCTGTAAATAGCCCTTATCATTTTTTCTCAGAAGCTTGATAAACTCATAAGGACTTACAATTACCTGGATCTCATTCAGTTACTTTTTTAGGCATTTGAAGAAAGATATGAAAATAACCGAATTTCCATTGATGAATTGAGAAAGGATGGCATGTTCTTCTCAGACCTTGTATACCATAAATCATTTTATAAATTCATATTATAAAATAAAAAATTCAGAAAAACTTCATTACCGGAGAGTGTGCATATGAGTCTAGGAAAGGCACAGAGATAACCACAGAAATGGAGCGAGGTATTCAGCACCGTGTATAATAGAAAACTGAATATTTAGCTTAATTTCAATGTCTTTCTTCCTGGGGTGATTTGGATTTGGGGGATATGTACCAGCATTACATTGTGATTCAGAAAAACAGCATACTACTACAGAAACTCGAAAGGTCAATCGGCCTAACCCTGGGCCTATAGACAGCTGAACAAGTAAAACCTCAAGAAAAAAGTTAGCAACCATTTACATAATTAAAGACAGTTATGATTCAGCCTTTGTTTCTGTTTCTCTTCCACAATGAACAAATTCCTATACCTTGAATTGGTCCTTGAAATACACCATGGTGTCATTTATCCCTGACACAGAGGGGAAATTCTGGCTGAGGAGGCAGGTCCTTCATTTTCCTTACGAAGTCCTTTTTCATTTTCAGGACTAGAATTACAGTCCTCTCTTATATTTTCTTGATTGTTAAAATTCCTAAAAGGCAGCTCCTACATCCTTATAAAGAGATGAACCAAACTTGAATTCCACATTTCACATCCTAGTACATTTAAACTCTGAGACGTATGCTACTTTTGTGGTTGGAATCTAAAAATTATCTGCATATATAATGCTTTTTAGATAAACAGATGTCTAATAAAGCATTCTAACCATAAACAAATCTCTAATAAAGCGTTTTAACCTTTTTTGGAATAATTTGAAAAGGTTATACTCAAAGCTCAGTGCTTTACACAGTTGTCACAAAGTGCTCCAATAGAAAGTCACTTTGAGGTTTTTGCTTGATTTGAACCTCAGGGCCCTTTCATCCCTAATAAAGTCTATAGAACTAGAAATTCACCTCATTTAGTTTCATCTGCACTTGTAGTACTCTGCTGTTTCATTCAGTTCCTTTGCCAACAATCTTCTGCATTCCAGCCCCCAACCTCCTCTCCATATACACACATACTCCTTTCCCACTAATATGTATATGTTCTCCAACTAAACTCAGTAAAATATGATGAACATCGGATTGAAACCTCATTTACTAACTGATGGGTTCCAGGAGATAGTCAATGTCACAGGAAAGGTATGGTACAAATGTTTTGTATTGTGTTTTTTTTTTTTCTACTTATATTTATCATTTTGTATTAAAATGAACAAGGCTAGGTTATGGAGTAAAATACAACATTTGCATAATTTTTAGGATGAAACAAGAGACTTTAATGAAATTTCCAGAGAGGGATGTTTACCATTTTCTGCTTAGGAGAAAAATAGTGGAAAAGTTTAATAAGTTTTAGTCTTGTGTCATACCTTGACTTTTTCTCTTCAGGCAACACACACACTGACAATTTAAATGTATTTACCATAGACTCATAGAATTCAGTGTAAGGAAGAACCGGTAAGATATGTAAACAAGACTTTATGTGCAGTTAAATTGGCGGCCCTGAAAACTTGAGTGATTTCAAAGAAAAAATTCATAGAACTAGAGAGCTGTGATAACCATGTGAGCACCTATAATCCTGACTCGTTTCTCTTCTTCCAACTGTACTGTAATGTCTCATGGACATGTCCATTGTCCTTTGTTTTTGCTTCAGAAATCTATAAACAGAAGGAGAACTTACCAGAATCAACAGTGCTAGAAAGTGGCATTGCCACTGATAGTTGTCCTCAGGAACCTGGCTCCAAGATTATTTTTACTTTCTAAAAAGTATTTATTTACTTACTTACTTACTTACTTACTTACTTATTTGAGAGAGTGTGAGCACACACAAACATGAGCAGGGGGATGGGCCAAAGAGAGAGGGAAAAGGGGAGAAGCAGACTCCCCTCTGAGAACACAGTCCATTGCAGGGCTGGATCTCACAAGCCTGAGATCAAGACCTGATTTGAAATCAAGAGTCAGACACTCAATGGACTTTGCCTTCCAGGCACCCCTGGTTCCAAGATTATTTACAAACAGAACTTGGGTTGGCAGAAAGATTGCAAGCCCCGCTGAGAAGGGCTCAGTTTCTAAGGCCACAGGGTCTAATTATAAGGTATTCTTAGGTGGAGATGTTTCCTAGCCTGGCCCAGGAAGGTAATGTTAGTGGAGAGGTCCAATGTGTTACTCTTTTAAAGGGCAAATAAATAACAAGAGACATGCTCCCTTCCAAGGCAATATGCCCAGTTGTCTTCCCAGAGGTTGACACTTGTTGTAGCTTTCCTGGGTGCATTTTTATTTGATAAGGGGCAACCCTGTCTCAGAGTGACAAGATGCTAAAGTGCTGCTGTTTCTTCCCCATAGTCAAGATCTCCTCCATGTTGTTTATTGCTGTTTCCTTCAGCATTTCTCCTGTAAATCCTGCTTGTGTTTACCAGAATTTAGTTCTATATAAATCACTGTTTTAACTGCCCCACTACTTGTACTAGAAAATAGGAGAGAGTAAAATGTAGCAAATAATTGCTTCTCCAGGGTGTGGGTTTCCTCATATTATAGTTTCATGGCATGATCTGAATCTGCAGCAAACTCTATGGACTCCTTTTCTGAAGGAGCATTCCCTGCCCTCAAGACTGAACGCTTTGCCTTGAAGCTACTTGGTGTTCAGTGATGACATGTTAAAATGACTGGTGTTGCACTGAGTTGAAAAATCCAGGGAGTTCTTATTTCTTGGAATTTGTTCTACATCAGGCAGGTAGATTGTTTTTCACTGATTTGAAGTAATTACACATTCAGGGTTACTGGTGACAAATATCTGGGATATTATTTTATTGGATGACAAGTGAGTTCGGTAGGTCAATAAGGCTGGAACACAAGGTGCATGATTTTTGAAGAGGTATGATATAATGGAGACAATCCTGGGGGATTTTGGAGAGTCTTACGTGTCTCTCTCATCTAAGTACCTCTGACTTTATTCTGTGGGTTAGAGGAAACATAAATATTTTGGAGTCAACAAACTTAAAATACACTGTGGTTAGTTTCCCAAAGATCAAGCTGGTGACAGAAAAAGGGTAGAGAGGTTGCAATAGCACAGAAGAGGCAGACATTTAGCTTTTACAGTAATATAGCTAAGAAACAGTGATACTCACCCAACAAATGCTTGAGAACTCATTGGGTGCCAGATTCTGTGTTTGGGTTGCAGCATGATAAAATAGACTGACATGTCTCTTGTCCTTTTGGAGTTTACTTTCTACTGTTGAGGGATAGATTAAAAAAAAAAATCTTGTAAGTGCTGGAAAGAAAATAAACAAACAGAATAGAGGGCAACCTAGAAGAATATACTTTAAATAGGTTGGTAAAGAATCAGGCTCTCTAAGAGTTGGTATTTTCAGCTAGTGTGAAGAGTGGGAACCTCAACACAACCAATGACAAGACCACATTCGGAAGGTCAAGATAAGCTCTGCTTATTCAAAGAAATCAGAGAAGACCAGTGTAGTTGGGGCTCCAGTGATGTGGGGAGAAAAACAAGGCTATGGTGGGGAGGGGGTTGGGGTGAGTAATTCACAGCTATATAAAAGCAGGGCAAAGACTAGATTTTTTTCTGAGGGAAATAAATTGTGACAGAAAGGATCATGAAAAGGGAAGCCCATGCTTAGATTTATCTGTTAAGAGGATCATTTCACTGTGGGAAGAATGGTTTGTGGAAAGGAGATGGAAAAGAAGAAATAGGCTAGGAGGTAACTGAAGCATGATCTGAGACCGGCTGATAAAAAAGAAAAGAAATGGCTGGATTTGAGATTATATTTTTTAAAGAAATTGCTGATGATTCGGGGTTCCAGATTTCTGGCTTCACCAATGGGGTATATTTATGCACAAGAAAAAGAATGGAAAGGACAGGTTTAAGGTTATGCTTTGCCCATATTAAATTTGAGATGTCTGAAGACGTCCACAGAATGAGAAGCATCATCACTCATGGGATGGCCAAGGGAAATGGGAAATCCCATTCCAATCTCAGAGTTGGTAGACACTCATCCAAAACTATACACGGACAGTTCTCTCAGTTCCTCTGTTGAGTGTGACAGAAGTTCTCACCTGGAGACCCACTGGATGCTTAGACACTATTTTTTTTTTAAAGATTTTATTTATTTATTTGAGAGAGAGACAGTGAGAGAGAGCACATGAGAGGGGAGAAGGTCAGAGGGAGAAGCAAACTCCCCATAGAGCTGGGAGCCCGATGTGGGACTCGATCCCGGGACTCCAGGATCATGACCCGAGCCGAAGGCAGTCGTCCAACCAACTGAGCCACCCAGGCGCCCCGTATTTTAAATGTCATATCAAATCTGCTAAAATGAACAGTGCAGCAGCATTAGAAATATATCCCGAGGAGTGTGAAAGTTTTTGTCTTTCCTTTGGTTATTATTACGTGTTTTGCAATGTAATGTTGTCATAGCAGAAATTTTATCAACATTATGAGAACTTACATATCCAAAAAAGTGCTTTTTCCCCTCAAAATAATCCCCTTAGGAGGCTGCATATTTTCTCCAGAAACGTTAGCTTTATTAACAATGTTTCTAGAAACTTCCTTTGGAATTACTTCAGATCTTATAGGATATTTTTAAATGATGGTATGTTCTCTAAAGATTAATTACTTTTCATAAACAACCAATTTTCAATAAGCAATGTATGATGTATACATGGAGTATCAAAATTAGACAAAGGATACAGAGGGACTATAAATCAAGTAGACATATTTTCCCATACAGCTCATCACTGGCTAAAAAGATAATACCTGAAGAAGAATTATAGAATAATTGAAATTAGTTGTAGCTTCCCATATTGACTCTTGATTTCTACCTTATAGACATTTTCTACACTTGACATTTTCTTACAACCTTAATACTTTAAAATCACACTGAATAATCCAACAGATAACACTAATTTGAATCAATTACTGTGAGATTCTTCACCAACCTTCCAAGTGTTCCTAATAGTTACAATCAATGTTAGCCAGCATCCATTGCAAAAATGTATCTATTTAAATTTAGGTGAAATGGATAAGGAAAGATATGCCCTTAGCTAATAGGTCCAGTTCTGTTTCCATTGTAATAAGCAATTTAACCTGAAATGATTATGCATTTGCTGTAATTCTGAATCTATAGTAAACATATTGTTAGAGAAGTTGGCATGCCCATTGTGAATTTCATGAGTTACATCCAGACCTGGAGAATTTGACCTTTGCTAAAACTAGTTCCATGATGAAGAATTGCAGCACTGCACCACCTGAGCCCTTTTCCCCAACTAAGATAGCACCAGTGATGGTGCATGGATTGCAACTACTGTAAACAGTAACTCGAGAGTGAACTGGTGAATGCTTAAGGGAATGAACCTTAATCTAAACCAAACACCCTCCAGGGTGACCTGATGTGCCGTGGATAGTCTAGTACCCAAAATTTCAGGATAAACAAAATATGGCAGATTACATATTTGGAACCTACCAAATCTAGCATTGTTTTCTGCTCTGTTATGAAATTTATAACAAAAACAAACAAACAAAAACTTGTCTAAAAAAATTTGCCTTAGTCTCGTGGTCAGCTTGTGTCTGTTTCTGCTTTGGGGTCTCTTATTGTGGTTTTTGAAATGTCCCTCAGCCTTGACTTCTGTTTGTCTTTCACTAGACTATAAGGGCTCTCAGGGTAGTCAATTTCTTTTATGTTCTCAGTGTATGGCACAGAGCAAGTCATAAATAAATCTTTTTTTGGACAGAAGGAAGGGATGGTGGGAGGGTAGGAAGGAGGAAGTTAAGTTTACTGGATTTCACAGGCTTAAAAATATGGTCTGGAATCAAATTGCTGGCATTGGAGTCCTCTTTGACATTTACTAATAATGGAAGGAAAAATTATTTAAATAGAAAAATATTTTCTATTTAAATTTTAGGTACCAACAGTTATATTCACAAAAGCCTAAAAATGTCTGAGCATTAATTTTCTCATTGAGGAAATTTATACCAATCTAAAAAAGCTATTGTAAGGACTAAATAACACATACACATATTTGTGTATTATATACTATTGAACTATAAATAGCTCTATATAATTTAGCTTTTATTATCTTGAGGAGATGTCATGAATCCATTTGAGAAACTGATAGAAATGAACTCTCCCCTCAAAATAATTTGTCTTTAATAAGATCTTCAAACCTATCCATGTACTGTATACAAGAACCATTCACTAAAATTAATCACTTTGTCCCCCAGCTACACGTCACAACACCTTAGTGAGGTGAAATCTACTTATTTTTATAGGGCCCAGTAATATTTTTTAATGGGAAAAAAATACAAAACAGAAAATAGACTATATCTTGTATATGATTTCTTTAGAGTAAGTAAAGGTAGAAGTTTTTGAAACTTGTGTGTGTGTGTGTGTGTGTGTGTGTGTGTGGTTACACTGTAAAGTTACAATCTTTTTTAAGATGGGACTTGCTTGCGCATCCTTCAGACCCAAATGCTTATTCCTCTTCTTATTTCTACACAGTATCTTTGATTCTCAGCCCTTTCTGGTTTTAGTTCTACCTCGTCTGGTTTCTCAAACATCTGAGCACAACAGCCATGTTTGCATATGCAATAAACCATAGAGTTAATCGTTAAAAAAATGAATTAACTAACTCTGATGATCACATTAATTATTGCATATTAACCCCACCAGCAACATAAATGTCATGTTCAGAAGATAAGATGTATGCATCTGAATTCCAGATGTGTCATGTGGATGACTTATATATGAGTTTCAGTGTCATACTGCCCTTTGGCTATGACCTGGGAGCACGTTATACATGAAACAGGTATAGCCAAGTGCTTCTAGTAATTACATTCTTCTGGATAATGTCCAAAGTACCAATTCTAGGCCAGACTTTGTGCTGCATGATGCCTTATAGTGAAATTATAGTGAATGTGTGTTCCAGGTTTTTATAATGAAACTACTTTAAGCCCATTTATCCACTTTCTTAAGTTGAAACCAGAATCAAAATATAGGTCCTATATGAGTCAAGTGACTCTTGTATAAAAGATAATTTCATACCTGCATTTAAAATATTTTCTATTTAAATTTTAGGTACCAACAGTTATATTCACAAAAGCCTAAAAATGTCTGTAGATAATGAAGACAGTCATCTAAACTGTCTGCTCAATGACCATTGATCTAATTGTCATCTTTCTCAAATTGTGTCTTTAAACTGAACTAAAGCTGCATTAATTTTATGGTCTCTAATTATAAATGTCTTATTTATTATAGAAGTTTATCAGCAGTTAATATACTTAGACATATGGGCATATGGTTAGACATACCAGTTAAAGAAAAACATATTAACAGACTATTTCTTTATGACATCCTCTATTCTCACATTAGAGATTTTAGAAGGAATTCTGCCAAAGGAATTGCAGAAGTTGGAAGTCATTATTTACTTACTTTCTCTTATCTTAAACATTTGTTGAATGAGGAATGAACTGAGTTATCATATGAAGAAATGAAAACACAACTAAAATTTTTACTCTAACATTAACCTGGCCTATTGACTAAATATATGTGGACTTTCGTGAAGGTAAACATCTTCAATAAGCTTCAAAATATAAATGTTTGAGATGTGTAACTTCATATATGTAATGGGAATAGCTGAGATGAAACAGCTAGCTGTTCATGCCTGAATTTAAGAGATCTGAAAACCAACCACTGGTGTAATAAATAGTATTTTGTGCATTGTAAACTTAGGAAATACAATTTACAGGCATGAAATAGAATTTGTAACAATGACAACAGAAACTAAACAACCAAAATGTAGTCACATGATACAGTTCCTTGAAGAGCATTAGCCCACCAGTCAGGAAGCCTTAATTTTATTTTTCTTATTGTCATGACTATTCTTGGCTTATTGTTGATCTTTTGAAAGCTGAACATCAAATTATGAATTTGTGAAACAGAAATAAAGGCAAGATTTATGTCTGTCTTGTTCAAGATTATGTGTGAGAAAGAAGGACTGAAAAGGGTCTGTTTTGTGAACAAATATAACCAAGTTTTAGCTTTATTCACAAAGCTAATATTTAGGCACTATGAGTCTCTTCCTTCTAATGTCTTAAAAATCGAACATTTTTTCTGTCTAATTACATGAAAAATTATTTACATTACCTCAAGTGGTGAGAATCTTGAGAATAATTTCATAAATACAGGCATAGGTCTATTAACTATGACAAATGATCTCAGTTACGTAATATTTAAAAGTTAGTATCATGAGTTCTTCGTTTAAATGCTGCCATTCATTCTCTCATAGGAAAACTGGCAGAATGCCAACTGCAAACAAACTCTTTACTCTTAAGAGACACTCAGTCACTTACTTGTTTACACCCATAATGTGGAGTCCACAAAAGACCGCAATTTGGAGTTCAGAATTAAACATTGAGGGCAGGAAGCACGTTGCTCTTACTTGCTGCTGTAGCTCTAGCACAGCACCTCGCCGTAGTACTAGTAGGGGCAATGGAGGTAATATGTTTTGTTCCTACATTTTGAATAAGTAAAGGAACAAAAACTGAATTCCAAAAAACTAAACAAGGTAAAAATCATTTGTGGTTTTAATACAGAGGAATAAAGATTTTTACCAGGCATTCTTCCCTGTGGTGTCCTAATACAAAGGACTTTGCTTTTCTTGGGAAAACTAAGTGAACTTTTGTCAATTTATTGTCCAAGAATTTGTAAAAACTCTAATTTTAAGAATTAGGCTACTTCCCTCTGCTGTTAGGAAAATCGAGAATTGATTGCCAAGTTGTAAGGTCTTGATACAAATAAGTTGGATGCCACCGGGCAAGTAAAAACCTTAATGTGTAAAGGTCTGGATCCTGGGAAAACCCAGGTTCATCCTGGGTAAAATTTTTTAAACATACCCTGAAGTTATCTTGTCACCTTGAGCCTTTCTCTGTTCTTCCAAGTTATCCTATAACCTTTCATTTGTGCTTCTCTTAGACACATTGGAGGATGAGATGCCAGGTTTTGACTCTGGGCACGATGTACCTGCCTTTATTATTTACCCCAGAGGCCCCCAAATACAAGTCAATGTACTCTGAAGTCCGTGATAACTATTTTAATGATCACGGGACAAAAGTAAATAATATGAACCGTGAAATGAGCCTTTCCACTAAAACAGTTTTTTTGGTTTTAAGATCTGCTCTTTATTACAAAACATTATCTTTTATAAAATAATGGTGATATTAAATGTGAGTTTTTTTCCTATTAAAATAAACTTGTTATGCCTTATTGTCACCACGTACAAATAATTCAAAACATGTATACAGTTGATAATAGAAAAACACATCCTGAGACTGAACAAAAAGAAGAAAAAGGAAAATGTTGCATGGCTTCATGCAAGAAGAAAATAAGGTTAAAGAAGTAGGTTTCAGTAGCTTTATTTACAACTGCTATAGACTAATGAAGGTAGAAAGTCTAGGAGGGGTGTGAATGGGGTTTTATCCTCTTTTGTTCATTATGTCGGAAAGAGTCCAGCTACCTCTGATACTTTTGTGAAGACTAGCATCCAACTATATTAAAAATGAATGGATGTCTTTTTTTTTTTTTTAGAATGAAATGAGCTTTTGGGGGTCATTCTTTTTTTTTTTTTTCATTAATTTATTATGACGTAACCAATGAAATGACCACTGGAAGTCTCACAACACAGTACATATGTTGTACTAGTTGAAATGCAAAAGAAAATGCCACTTATTAAAAAATAATCTTTCACTTACACAAATGGCTTACTGTCATGTTACATTGGATTTTAAACAACCTAGAACTGATGTGTCTGAGTTTGTTTTAAGATACTCAACATATGTTAAGCCTTCTTAAGATGGTTCAAGTATTAAGGTATCAACACCAAAGTTTAGAGATGCATAAAAACCAATATATTTGCATTTACAGGATTTTTTTTTTTAAGAGAGGGAGCTTAATGCTACTTCAAAATAGATTTGTAAGGTTTTCTATGAGTTAGGGAATGGAAACTTTTACCCAAAGATTATTTACCAAAGATTATTAGATAACTTAAATAATTAATAATGAAATAATTCACACAAAATTATTATATATACAAGCTAATCATTACTGTTGATAAGTAAATAAATACATAAAACATATCCTAACCTTTCACCATATTCTGAGATTTATAACATAATCATGGGACATTCATCCAAATGCCATTATTTTATTCTCTCAGGCTTTAAAATAACTCCTTTTCCTAACAGACACACACTTTAGACCATCTTCCTTTACATCTAGAAATTTGGGGTAAACCAAGCCAGCATATGCCCTGTATAACCAAAATTGAAAAAATTCTCCTTAAGAGAATCGTTAATTTTCAGACATCAATGAAATATTTATTTGGTACCTTTAATCATTTCTGTGAGAACATCAAAGAAACATAAAGAAGACTTCAAAATCTTTACAGTCAAGTTTGAGAGAAATAACACATATTCAGTGGAAGTGGTAATATATGAGTAATATAATAAGTATATGCAGGGAAATGTCAAAAAATTGAAAGAACAGAGAAAATAGATGTGGATTGAAATCCTGACCAGAACCAAAGTTGGCTTAGTACACACTATATATCTTGGTTTGAATCCTTTTTAAAATATGTGAACCCCTTTTTAAAAAAAAATTGTATTTATTTATTTGACAGAGAGAACCCTTTTTAAAAAAAATTGTATTTATTTATTTGACAGAGAGAACCCTTTTTAAAAAAAAATTGTATTTATTTATTTGACAGAGAGAAAGAGATCACAAGCAGGCAGAGAAGCAGGCAAAGAGAGAGGGGGAAGCAGGCTCCCTGCTGAGCAGAGAGCCCAATGCGGGGCTCACTCCCAGGACCCTGAGATCATGACCTGAGCTGAAGGCAGAGGCTTAACCCTCTGAGCCACCCAGGTGCCTCCCCCCTTTTTAATGCAGAGATGGGAAGCAGGAGATGTTCAAAGCCAAATATTGGGCCAGGACATACACCAGAATAAGCTAATGAGTATTATTAATAGTACTTCATGACATTACTAGTTATGATTATATTTGGTTGTGAGCTTTTCCCCCTTTAACATTGCCCTGCCCTGGAAACTTTGTGCTTCTCTCCTGACCTTCACTTTCACTCTGCCCTCATTATTTAATGCTCTGCTATTAGTCAATAAACTGTATGAGGGCAAGTATTACAATTTGCTTACGGGTGTATCCTCCAGAGCCTTGCTTCTCTACCTTCAGTTGCTTGGGGACTCTCGTTACTTACCATTTGATCCTGCCTCAGTAGGTCTAGGCAGGGTTCTGAGAGTCTACATTTTCAACAACAGTTCTCGTTCCTGTGACTGAGGCCCTGTGGCACTTAGACATTGCCTTGAGTGTGGGAGAAATTCAATAGTATTTCTTGAATTTAAAAGGTAACATGAAACACATGATTTAGATTGTCCAATTACTTTCAAAAACAATCCTTTTTTTAAAAGATGTTCAGAGGAAGAAGCTACAGAATATTTTATGGAGGAGGTGAGAATTCACTGAGGTCCTGAAGAATTATAAACGCGTGAATGGTCACAGCAGATGACAGGCAATTCTAGACTTGTAGAAGAACACGAGGCAAATTATGAAAGGAGCAGAGCAATAAGAAATGTTTGAGGATAAGGACAGCCAGTGTGCCCAAAGCATGAGATTTTAAGTTAGGTTAAAAGTAAGTTGGGGGCGCCTGGGTGGCTTAGTGGGTTCAAGCCTCTGCCTTCGGCTGGGGTCATGATCCCAGGGTTCTGGGATCGACCCCACATCGGGCTCTCTGCTCGGCAGGGAGCCTGCTTCCTCCTCTCTCTCTGACTGCCTCTCTGCCTACTTGTGATCTCTGTATGTCAAATAAATAAATAAAAACTAAAAAAAAAAGTAAGTTGAAAATATTGGTTGATGCGTATGTTTGTCTAATAAGCAGTGAACAAGTGTAGAAAATTTGAGTAATCTGTGAAATGACCACTGTGTTTTTAGGAAAGTTATTCTGGTTGGTGTGATTGTGAAGAGAAGATGAGAGATCCAATAAGCTCTTAACTTTAGCTTCTAACCATATATTAAATTAAACTTCTAAGATTTTAATTTGACATCAAGTATAAAACAAACATACATATCATTCCTGTTGCTATGTCAAATCATATTCTAACTAAGCCTGAAAGCAATTACACAGGAGTATATTTTGGTCTCAAGATAAATTTGTTTCATGGATCCTTTTTCATGTGTTCTCCTACCAATAACACATATTAATTATGGTGCAGCTTTCCTGAATTTGAGCATCTCCAGACTTCTGAGATCTCCAGCAACTTTACCACCAGAAAGAAAAAAAAAAAAAAAAGGAGAAACACGGAAATAACTTCTTTCTTTCTATTGGGAGACTTGCATCTAGTACATATTGTCATTATTTTGTCATATTTAATAACATTGACATTAAACAGTTAAAGCATGAAAGTATTAATAATAACCCATGAGGAGAGAAGTAGGCCAGTCAGATATTTTTCCAAAGAGATTAAAATATAAAAATAGAATATGACATTGTCTAATAATACATTTAATGATAGGTGTCAACAGTCATGTTTTTGGAAAGCAATTTTGATTTTATTGTAAAAGAATCAACACAAGTTTTGATCAAATTTACAAAGCTCACAGCTGAGAAAAATCACTCACTAATGTATATCTAAAAGCATCTAATTGCAATTTTGCCTATTATGTGATTCATTTCCGGGGGGGATTAGAATGAGACTTAGTCCATCTTGTATGGTATTAACATCTAACTATAGTATACAGCTGCCATAAAATTAACCCAAGAGTAGCCCTCATAAGTGATGTCTAAGATCAAGTGATTTAGTATATTGTATTACTTAGAACCAATGAAGCAGAGTAAGTAATTGGCAGAAGAAGAAAAAAAAAAAAAACAGAGTAAAATAGCAAGGCAAGGCAACTGCCATTAACAGAAAAATGTAATGATCTCATTAAAGACATTGCATGCAGTCCCCATTCCAATTTTCACATCTCTGGATTTTTCTCTAGGCTTTGCAAAAATATTATGTGCTATCACATAATTTTAACTGTAATTCAAATGTAAAATAGGAATATATTTTAGAACTTTATTACAGGTTTCATACTTATGTTGCAGTGTTCCATATACAATATCAATATTTCAGTTGAATTCTTCTTCCCCTTCCCTTTTTAAACTGAGATAAAGTGATTCATTTAATTCCAAAAGAAAAGTTCTAAGGCATGGGGGCCATTAATTCATGCTGTATATGAGGTAGAAAAATTTATTTTACTTGTAGAAGACTCAATAGAAATCATGAAGAAATTCAAAAATTATTGTAATGAAGCATATTCAGAAGCATATGCTTTTCAAATTGTGAAATCTGACTGAAAATTTCACAAGAACGACTTTCTTAAGAGAAAGCTGAGGGAATCATGGTCTCAGGCAAAAACTTAAGGATTCATTGGTGACTCCAATTTCACAGTTTACTATCACTAATAATGATAAAATCACTAAAATCTTGTCCTACCTTTGCAAATTGGAAAAAGAGAAGTTTTAAATTATCTTTCTAAAATTGCTTTGGGAGGGGTGCCTGGGTGGCTCAGTCCTTAAGGATCTGCCTTTGGCTCAGGTCATGATCCCAGGGTGCTAGGATCAAGTTCTACATTCCGCTGCCTGGTGACGGAGAGGGAGAAGCCTGCTTCTCCCTCTCCCACTCCCCCTGCTTTTGTTCCCTCTCTCATTGTGTCTCTCTCTGTCAAATAAATAAATAAAAATCTTTCCAAAAAAAATTGCTTTGGGAGAATGTAACTTTAAATATGTAGGGAAGTTTACTCTAAATTTTGCAACATTTTACAATCTAAAATAAGAACATATTTTCAATTATTCTAACAACATTTATACTCCTTATAGCTTTTATTTTAAATTTAATATCACTATTAAGAATGTGTGGTCTGCATTAATATTTAATCATTTACTTTTCTTGCATTTTCTGTTTTATTGCTTCATAAATAAATAGTTTATAAATTTGGCTGCTCCATTTTTGTTTCTACAGAGAAAACTGGACTCTAAGAAGAGTAAGTTAATATTGTAGATGTATGATAAAAAATTTATTGAAAACCCATTTTGTTATTACACATTGTAGTGGAGAACACATAAAAGAAAGGACATGGCCTCTTCTTTCAAGTACCATATAATCATTTTGGGACATAACAAGGACTCATAAAAGTATATGCTGATTATCAGTGTGTATATTAGTGTATATATTTTTAAGGAAATGTGAGTTAAAAGAGTGATCATAGTGAGGTGGTATGAACCAAGGTGATTCCTGAGGTTAACGAGTTTTGTGTAGAGTACGTGGATGACTGGTTGTGGTCAAAGTCCATCATCAATCAACACTATTTGATTTCACCAAAAGTAACAAAAATATATGCCACATGCTTAAATCAGTCCATAATTAATGACACCAGCCTCTTCTGGAATACTGGAGCTTACTTGAAAGTAAATGTTACAAAAGCCTGCATTAGACAGTAAGATGCAACTGTATTCAAAATTTGAAAGCTGATTTATTTGGGCATATCACCCCTTTTCTGTTTGTAAGATTTTCTTCCTATTTTTAAAAGGGAGATTTTGGTTTCTGTCTTTTGTAACTCATAGTGTTGTTTGGAAGTTCAAATGAAACTCACAGTAAATATGCTTTGAAAAGTGTAGTGCACTGAAGAAATAGATCACTACAAAGAAACTCCTGAAGAAAACATCACGCTTGTTTTCTCATGATCCCTGTATTCTCTTCCAGCTCTGTGATATGCAGTAGACGAGATTTCAGTCTCATTGAGCTTGGGTGATATTTTATCTAGAGTTGGTCAACATTGACTCCCATTTGTGCACAGTACAATTTTCACCATATACCACAGGCTATTATATTCCAATATAGCTTCAAGTAAGCACTCAGTACAGCAGGAACCTAGATGGAACTGGAATTGATTCACTTTTTCCACAAACCCTTATTAAGCATCTGCAGTGTGTCCAGCACTGTGCTCATCACGGTAACACAGAGAAGACGGTTCCCAACCTTAAAGGGAATTTCATCGAGCTGAAGAGACAGGCAGATGGACACATAATAGCATCCTACTTCCAGTAGGATTGTTTTAAAATGGATAAATAAGTGATGCTTGGGTGGCTCAGTTAAGTGTCCAACTCTTGATTTCAGCTCAGGTCATGATCTCAGTGTTGTGAGATCAAGCTCCACATCGGTCTCCACACTGGGCATGGAACCTGCTTAAGATTCTCTTTCTCTCTCTCTCTCTCCCTCTGCCCCTCCCCCCAACTCCCTCGCTTAAATAAAATAAAAATTAAAATGGATAAATGAGATATGTTATTTACTTTAAGAAAGAGATATTTGATTTAAAAGGTTACAATATAATTCATAATGATTATTTATGTCAACTTTTCAAATAAATGCCTCTTTTGAAAAGTGAAGTTCCTATTAAATGTTACCCATTCTAGTTTATTTCAGTTCTAAAAGAACTGTTCTTTGATTAGATTCACTTGTCAATGTCTGTCTAGTAGTCAAATTTATAATCTTCTTAGTGAATTGACCCCTTCTATTGAATTAAAGTGATGTTTTGGATTATTCCACCATTTAAAGTGGGAATATTGTCGTTTATTACCCATATAATTTAATCAAAGATTTTTATGCTTGTAGAATTATATATAGGCATTGTGAAGATGCATTTATAATAGATTACATACAATATTAAAAACTGCAATTAATTTATTATAAATAACTGAGGAAGCATCTAATTATTTGAAGACAGAATAATTGCTGTTTTTATTGCCTTTGCTGGGGAGGCCTTAAAGAATCTGAAGTTAAGACTTCAATTATTCTATAATAATTAGTAATTTGAGAAATTAAAGGAAAAGGTAAATTAGCCCAGAATGTTTGACATAAAAATTGCACAGACTGGTTCCAGGAATCTTTGGCACTGAGGGAATACAGCAGCATATCTTTTCTTTAATCTAAGAAGTATTGAGGGCAGCAAATGCACCAAGATATTGAAAGGAGAAAAACCAGACTGTAAGACACTGATTCATTATAAAGAAGTAAATAAAAACCCTGAATAATTAAGAAAAGTGTTTGGATTATTTCCTTTTCATAAATTGAGAATAAGGATGAAGAAGCTAAAGGTATTAAAACCTAACAAATCTGCAAACCAAAAATCTAGGCTATTTTCTGAATGATAAGATCACCTTAGAGGTGGAGCCCAGGTACTCAGACACTGAGTGAGCAAAGCACTGTAAACTTTCCACAGTCCCAAAAATCAAAGGAATATGTACATTATCAGACACTGAGGCAATGTTCGCTATGATGCTGCCAACCAACTGTGACTGTCCTCACAGGAAATCTCCTCTGAAGTCATTTTAATTTTAATGATAGTTTCATCAGGTGAATAAGTCAGATTTTGAGACGAAGTACACCTGCAGATCTGTAACTGAAGGGACTTAAATGTCATTTCCCTTGGCAAGTATCTGTCCCAAATAAAAATACATTAATGAAATCAAAACTAACCATGCCTCTAGGGGGAAAACATTCTTTCCCTTATATGCCTAGGATTTCTAGAGTCTTTCAAAGAAGCATATTCTTTCAGCCCAAGTGCCCAGTTCCAGCCACTACATAAATGGATGGCACTCCAGGAAACTTCTGTAATTAAATCCATATTTACCACATTCTCCACAGCATCACTTCATGCAGCTTTTCTGAATTAATTCAGTAAATTTTTATTGTGTTCCTACTTTGTGTTGGGCACTGTTATAATGTGCTGGTGAAGCAAACCACAATGAAAAAAAGAAAGTTCCACAACTCAGGGGCTTACGTTCTAGTCAGAGAATGGAGACACCAAGTATGTGATGAATAATATGATGAAGCTATTAAGAAAAATGGGCAGGGTGAGGAAGTGAGATATACAGGAGCTCAAGGGAGAGCTGTCTAAGGTGTCCCTTCAGAAGTGGTTGAAATAAGCTAAAGAAAGAACCATGTGCATATCTTGTGAAAAGAATTTTCAAAGCAGAAGAAATAAGTTTAAGGGTCCATGAGGCAAGAAACTACTCAATCTGTATGAGTATCAGAAAGAAGTTTCAGTTGGCTGGTCTAGTGTAAACAAGGAAAACAGGATGAACTCGGTTGAAGGAGAAGACATAAAGCAATGAGGTAGACCTAGGAAGCCATGCAAAAAACTTCTGATTTTGTGTTTAGTGAGGTGGAAATGAACTAAGCACACTTACATTTTAGATGTATTGCTCTCCCTGCTGAATGATGAATGGAGTAAGTAAGGGGTCAAGGTGGAAGCCTGTAAGTCAGAAGGCTTTTGAGGTAGTAGAGGTGAGAACCATATTGGCTTACACTGGAAAGGCAGTTGGCATGTTTAGACCAGACAAGATTCTGGATGTCTGTGATGGCTATACACTATACACTTTCTTATACACTAAGAAAGCCACTGATTTCTGTACATTGACTTTATATCCTGCCACATTGCTGAATTGCTGTATGAGTTCTAGTAGTTTGGGGGTGGAGTCTTTTGGGTTTTCCATATAAAGAATCATGTCATCTGCGAAGGGAGAGGGTTTGACTTCTTCATTACCAGTTTGGATACCTTTTATTTCTCTTTGTTTTCTGACTGCTGTTGCTAGGACTTCTAATACTATGTTGAACAAGAGTGGTGAGAGTGGGCATCCTTGTCATGCTCCTGATCTCAACAGGACGACTGCAAGCTTTCCCATTGAGGATGATATTTGCTATGGTTCTTTCATAGAACGATTTAATGAAGTTCAGGAATGTTCCCTCTATCCCTATACTTTGAAGCATTTTAATCAGGAACGGATGCTGGATTTTGTCAAATGTTTTTTCTGCATCGATTGAGAGGACCATGTAGTTCTTCTCTCTTCTCATATTAATTTGTTCTATCACATTGATTGATTTGCGAATGTTGAACCATCCTTTGAGCCCAGGGATGAATCCCACCTGGTCATGGTGCGGTTAATGTGCTGTTGGATCCTGTTTGCTAGGATCTTGTTGAGAATCTTAGCATCCATATTCGTCAGTGATATTGGTCTGAAATTCTCCTTTTTGGTAACGTCTTTGCCTGGTTTGAGGATCATAGTAATGCTGGCTTCATAGAAAGAGTCTGTAAGTTTTCCTTCTGCTTCAATTTTTTGAAACAGCTTCAGGAGAATAGGTGTTATTTCTTCTTTGAAATTTTGGTAGAATTCCCCAGGGAATCCGTCAGGTCCTGGGCTCTTGTTTTGGGGGAGGTTTTTGATCACCACTTCAATCTCGTTACTAGATATCGGTCTGTTCAAGTTGTCAATTTCTTCCCAGTTCAATTTTGGGAGTTTATAGTTTTCCAGGAATGCATCCATTTCATCTAGGTTGCTTAGCTTATTGGCATATAACTGTTGATAATAACTTCTGATGATTGTTTCTACTTCCTTGGTGTTAGTTGTG
>NC_081560.1:29629971-29630976 GCF_022355385.1 Mustela nigripes | reverse complement strand
CTATTGGCATATAACTGTTGATAATAACTTCTGATGATTGTTTCTACTTCCTTGGTGTTAGTTGTGATCTCTCCCTTTTCATTCATAATTTTATGAATTTGGGCTTTCTCTCTTTTCTTTTGGATTAGTGTGGCCAGTGGTTTATCGATCTTATTGATTCTTTCAAAAAACCAGCTTCTAGTTTCATTGATACGTTCTACTGTATCTCTGGTATCTACCTCATTGATCTCAGCTCTAACCTTGATTATTTCCCTTCTTATGTGTGGAGGTGATTTATTTGTTGTTGATTCTCCAGTTCTTTAAGGTATAGACACAGCTGCTGTGTTCCGGATTTTTCAATTTTTTTGAGGGAGGCTTGGATGGCTATGTATTTCCCCCTTAGGACCTCCTTTGCTGTACCCCATAGGTTTTGGACTGAAGTGTCTTCATTCTCATTGGTTTCCATGAATTGTTTCAGTTCTTCTTTGATCTCCTGGTTGATCCAAGCATTCTTAAGCAAGGTGGTCTTTAGCTTCTAGGTGTTTGAGCTCCTTCGGAACTTTCCTTGTGATTGAGCTCCAGTTTCAAAGCACTGTGATCTGAGAATATGCAGGGAATAATCTCAGTCTTTGATATAGGTTGAGTCCTGATTTGTGACCCAGTATGTGGTCTATTCTTGAGAAGGTTCCATGTGTACTTGAGAAGAATGAGTATTCTGTTGTTTTAAGGTGGAATGTTCTGTATATATCTATGAGGTCCATCTGGTCCAGTGTGTCATTCAATGCTCTTGTTTCTTTATTGATTTTCTGCTTCGATGATCTATTTCTGAGAGAGGTGTGTTAAGATATCCTATTATTAATGTATTCATATCAATATGATTCTTTATCTTGATTAACAATTTTCTTATGTAGTTGGCTGCTCGCATATTGGGGGCATAGATATTTACAATTGTTAGATCATCTTGGTGGATAGTCCCTTTAATCAAAAGAAATGAAATCTTGCCATTTGCAACAACGTGGATGGAAC
>NC_081560.1:29613588-29629571 GCF_022355385.1 Mustela nigripes | reverse complement strand
AAGTGACTCTTAATCTCACAAAACAAACTGAGGGTTGCCGGGGGCAGGGGGTTTGGGAGAAGGGGGTGGGATTATGGACATTGGGGAGGGTATGTGATTTGGTGAGTGCTGTGAAGTGTGTAAACCTGGTGATTCACAGACCTGTACCCCTGGGGATAAAAATATATGTTTATCAAAAATAAAAAATTAAAAAAAAAAAAGAATGATGTAGTGTCCTTTTATATTTCTGACTACAGTCTTTATTACAAATATTTTATGAAAGAACTATTCAGAAAACATTTCAATAAAAATACCCATGTAGTACTGATAAAATTTCTGCTCATTGTTTATATCATTTGGGGAATTCCCAAGCTACTAGAAGAATAACTATGGTATCTCACTTAAAGGCTATTGAGTTATACATATTTTGCACAGTATGGTTTTCTGAGTTTTAAAACATCTAAGTTAAAGTTTTCCATTTTCCTTTGTTGTTGCACTAATATGAAAATTATCCTTGCCAGAAGCAGACTACAACAATATTTTAAGGAAGAAATTGAAATTAGGCAGATATGCCTGCTAATGTTATGAGAATAGTACTAACTACATCTGCTAAGTAAATCTGTAAATTAGAAAATCTTTGGTTTAGTGATCACATCAGCCTTAAGGAACTGCAGTTTAAGAGATTAGATGTATTTCTAACAAATGCTTCCCAAGCTGTTGATAGAAAAGGAAATGAGTACCTATTATCTTGGGAAATGTCTGAAAATTTTATCAAGGTAATATTTTGATCCTTTTTTTAATTCAGATGGCATTAAATGAAACACAGGGTTTCATAAAATACTGCTTTTTCAAGTTTAAATGATAGGCTTACAATCTTTATCTACTGAGTCCTTATCTATCTGACCTTTTATTCTGAGATGCTGCTGTATTTTTGTGTGTATATAGATAGATAGATAGATAGATAGATAGATGCTGTATATGCTATATATATGATATATATAATCATATTACATAGCCCAGAATTCAGATGGTCACAGCATTTCCATTTGAGGCCCAGTGATTTTTAAGATCAAAACTAGTGTCTAAAGTTATTAAAACTTATTACTTTCCTTAAAATAATGTTAAAGGTGTAAATAATTTAAAGTCTTAAAATAATATAAGAAATAACATTAAAAATGCAAGCTTTTATATGTGGGAGGATAAAGAGAGACATCAACATTAGAGTTTTCCTCTGGCAGGAAATAAAATTGCATATTTTACTTAATGCAGGGCCTTCTAAACAGCATACTTAACTATATGGAGTTAGAGTGCTATACAGTGTAGGAAAGGAATGACTGTTTTTGGACTATACTGCCTAGATTAGCTTTTATTTCTCTAAGTAGAAAATAGGGAAAAGTGATTTTATATATGCATAATTTACTTAATCAGCTCATAATAAGAGCGTCAAATACAAGTAGTTCATTATTCTCAATTTAGCCTAGAAATGGGGATGTTAAACTCTTCATTATACAAATGTACAAACTCTAGCTTGAGAGAGTCTTACTAAGGAACAACAGAGAAAGATTAGAACGATCAGTATCCTATGTGGTAAGCACTGTCCTCATTTTATTCATGTACTCAGTATGTTGTGGCTTCACAAAACAAAATCATTTAGGACAACTGTCTCAGTTCATAGTGTCAGGGCTCCCAACTTGATTTCAGGTTCTTGTCATTACTCTAAGACCCCAATTTTCTTGGGGAATAAATGGATTTCTATATATTTTTATAACCTCTCTGGGACATAACATAGTTTCAATATGATTAGAGAAGAGAAATTCCAGTCAATATATTCATAATACAGCATCTGCTATTAAACTCTCTCAATTTTCTATTTCTAAAAAAAAAAAAGATGGTACAGAATATCTCATAATTCTGCAATTTGCTATCATTAGGATGCAATTTCAGCAGTAAATATGCACACATCCTGAACAGTGGGAAAACAACGGCCTACTTCCAGAAAATAAATAATTCTGTCTTGTATTTGTATACACCTTGCATCCCAGAAATTGAAAGTAGTTAAAAGAAAAGAATTTTTAAAGCCAGAGACAACCACCTGTAAATGACAGTTACTAGTTTCTCTGGAGAAGTGTAGTAGAGAACGTCCAGACCAAGAGAAGGGCTCTTTTTGGAGTTATTTGACTCATGAGAACATTCAGGATACGGCTTTTACTACTGACATACAGAGGTCCGTCCTTAAAACATCACAAAGTGTTTGCCTTTTCACAGACAAGGAAATGGCTGTGAGGAGGTGAGACAGCCTGTCCCCAGGACGCATGGGGAAGAGCTAGGTCGGATACCCTGCTCTGCTACCTTTAGAAGTGACCTTTGAACTTGGAACTAATATGTGTCACACCGCTGACATCTACCTGGCTGTCTATAGCCAATTTGCAAAGACACACCAAGAATCTGGATTAGGGTGGAATCTCCAATCTTGGCCTAAGGAGAGACCTGAAAACCTGCAACAGTTCTTACCCTGTCAGCCACATTGCTAGAAAACTAATGCTACTGGTAACAGCACTGTGTAGGCTGTATTATTCATTGTAAATCACACAAATAAAACCTTGATTTATTGTCATTTCATATATTGAGAAAAAAATCTCTTTTCCTTCTCAGAGGAAAGAGGAATTGAGAGGAAGTAGGGTTAGGGATGTCTGTCTTTCATTTTAAATCAATTGCCTGTTTGTTCACTGTTGCTCTTATAACTGGTTGTGGATTCACTGGAACTATTTAAAGAAGAACAATGCTACTGCTTATAAAGTTTCATTAGGGCAAACTTGGCAGGTTGGTCCAAAGAGATTAGTGCATTTGGAGTAGCTATTTATCAACACAGAGAAAATCACTTTTCAAATGCAGACTACAATATGAAGGCATGACCTGAATCTACAATGGAATTAGAGAGAAACCAAGCCTAATGCTAGCAGTTGATGGTCAAGAAAGAGCAATTTGGGAGAAAAAGATACTATTTCCTATGGCAATCAGACTGGAATGAGAACCAAACATAAGCACATGTTTATCAAACATAAGCACATGTTTATTTCATTTAACTTTCCCTTAAAAAAAAATTAATGAGGGTTACTATTTCCCATTTTATAGATAAGGAAAATAGAGTTTAAAAACTTTAGATGCTTTGGGGTGCCTGGGTGGCTCAGTGGGTTAAAGCCTCTTGCCTTCAGCTCAGGTCATGGTCTCAGGGTCCTGAGATCAAGCCCCACATTGGGCTTTCTGCTCAGCAGAGGGCCCACTTCCCCTCCTCTCTCTCTGCCTGCCTCTCAGATTATTTGTGATCTCTGTCTGTCAAATAAATAAATAAAATTAAAAAAAAAAAAAAAACTTTAGGTGCTCTGTCAAAATTATATGCGAACCGTGGCCCCAACATTAGAACTCACAGAATTCATTTTCATAGCCCATGTTCTCAAACCATTTTGCTTCTCTGAATTCATCACGTGGTATAAAACGAGAAAGATTTTGTGGTTTCTTACAAAATGGCAGCATTTGCATTACAGTTAAGTAAACATATAAGCCTGATCTGATGTCACTTAGATAATCCATATCCATTTTAAATTGGATAAAATAGCAAGGATTTCAAATCTGAGCGTCTTGCAAGTATTTTGAATCTATTTGAGTGTAAGGAAAACAAATTTTGTTACATACATGAAAAATGTGGTCATAAAGATAAAGTCATCTTTCTAAGTTCTATCTAATATCACCATGATCCGTGACATTTGTAAAATCTTTTCATTTTAGACAGTGTAATATTGATCTAACGCACAGTCTATAAAATTTGAAGCTACAGAGTCTAGGCTTGTATTCCAACCCTGAACAAAAAATGCTTTTCCAGGGCGCCTGGGTGGCTCAGTGGGTTAAGCCGCTGCCTTTGGCTCAGGTCATGATCTCAGGGTCCTGGGATCGAGTCCTGCATCGGGCTCTCTGCTCAGCAGGGAGCCTGCTTCCCTCTCTCTCTCTCTGCCTGCCTCTCCATCTACTTGTGATTTCTCTCTGTCAAATAAATAAATAAAATCTTTAAAAAAAAATGCTTTTCCATTCTCTGAACCTCTTTGCTTTATTCATAAAATGGGGCTATTCAACAAGCAACAAATTATTAACTGGATAATACTATAATAGCTTCTTACATTAACATTTTGTTTATAGTTCTAAGTGAGAAAACATGCTGTGAACACACTAAAATTTGATCCAAGGACGGATGGTTTTATGTGACTACTTGAAAGTCTGCTTCCTTTTATCTCTATGACTATGTTTCAAACACATATCATATTGGATAAAACCAACACTGGCTCCTCCATTCACCATGCTCCCTAGCACAGGAATTGGTACTACCATATGCTCAATATTCAGGGCAGAAACCTCAGTGTTATACTTGTGACCTCCCTCAACTCACCTGCCACATCCTGTCCATGAACAAGTCTGTTGATTGTACCCCAGACAGCTTGCAAAGCCCCCCACTCCCCCCACTGCCACTGTCAGCTCTCCCCCTCCCACCAACCCCAGCACTTGCAGTAACTTCTAAGAGACCCCTCACATTTTCTCTTGCGTACCACCTTTCTATTCTTCACTCTGCAGCCAAAATAAAAATCTTAAAGTGCAAAAGTGACCGTGTTACCTCCCAGTCTACAACCCTATAATCACTTCTCACTAGCCTTAAGGTAATGTCCAAAGTCATGATGAGACCCCCCTGACTCTGCCTGCCCCCCCACTCCATCCTCACGTCGGGTTACTGTCTGACTTTCTGGAACTAGACATCAACAATTTTGGAATTGCTGCAGAACTATCTCATACCACCTCTTCCTCATACCCAAGCCACTTTAGGCTGCTCCCGTTTTGTGGAATATTTTACCCCTTCTTCACTTGGATGATTCCTACTAATCCTCAAAATCTACTTGTTGACACCATATCCATAGCAAGGCTTTTCCCAATTCCTCTCATCAAGTTAGAGCCCCACCCCCATTAGTGAGAATCTCATAGAATCTCATACCTTCCACTTTCCTTCTGAAAACAGTCTTGACACTTCAGTTTCTTATTTTACCAGCTTGTCTGGTTTATTCACAGCTATAACCCTACAGTCGAGAACAGGTCATAGTACATATAGAGATGTTCAGCAACTGTTGGATGTAACAGGTTAATGAATACATAAAATGACAGTTCTGACCATTCAGTTGACTGGGATAGGAATCTGTCTATTTCATCTTAAGACCTCTTGGCAGGACCAAGCACTGTGGTTTCTATTGCAATTTGTTAAGTGCATTAGTATTTCATACAAAGTTCGAGAACAGGGACAATACCTGACTTCCTTTTCTCTACTTGGAGACTCCCTGAAATCATGAGAGCATTGTAAGAACCACACAAACAGGAGTAGTTTTAAGGGAGGACTGAGATTTGTTTGCTAAAATGCAAAAGGTTGAAAATACAACAGAGATCATCAGATGAATGTTTGTTAGCTCCTTCACAACAGACTCTCTGGAGCACATATACTTATTCCGGGGATTCCTCCATCTTTCATGATATATTCAGAGTCAAAAAACCTTTCTTTGGAATGACCTCACCAATTGCAAATATTTGACTTTCAGGTGTACCTTTGAATTTTTAAGCCATCCAAATTTAGGAGCTATATACAGTAAGAATAATTACAGAGACAAAATAATGTTTTTGAGGGGAAAAAGTAGAAAAACAATGAAACCAAATTTCTTGGATGAGTTTTAAATGCTCTAGAAAAAAATTCTTAAAGAATTTCAAAAACATTTAAAACAATGGAATAGAAAGAATTGAAATGACGATATTAATTTACTTGTTTAGGGAAAAGTATTTTTTTTTTCTTTAAGCAATCCCAAGACCAAGGACACTATTGCTAAATTCTAAAACACAGCTGTGGCTGTGGCCTTCCTGTTCCAGAAGCTACTGTCTTATGTCTATGGGCTTCCTGGTCCTCATCTCTAATTCCTCAGTTAGTCTCTTGATGGATTAGTTTATTTGTTCCCTGCTTGATACACTTCTTTATTCATTTATTTAACAAATACATGGCAATCAGCAATTATGTGTTAGAGAGGAGATATATAACAATGTCTAAAAAAAATCTTACTTTGTGAGGTTGGAGTCAGAGCAAGAGGCAAAATTACAACTGCAGACAGCAGAAGTCATGTGCATAAGCGTTTTTCAGGTTTACTGAAAGGAAGAACTTAAGTGAGCTGCAAACTCCTTATTACTGTAATGTAATAAGCACTTTTCCTTATTATAAAATATTGTGTTTGCACTAAAGAGTCTAGAGCATGTTTCTTTGTATTTTAATAATGCTTCACGGACTATGTTTGCCGTGGATGTTATTATTTTTTGCATAATTAAGTAATGAAGCAATTAGCACAGCAGGCACATGTCAACTAGATAGTGGTTAAAATTTGTGATTAGGATTTTTTCTGTGTTTGCCCATATTCTCCTTCTTACTCAGGGAAGCTGTATTTTTTTTTCCACTGTGAAGAAATTGAGTTCCCTTCAGATCTAAGTTTTGCCCATATAATAATATAACAAGATGAGTCTTAACAAAATGTCTTGGTGACATGAAAGCATGCACCGGGGAGCTGGCTGTGAAGATCTGTGAAGTAAACTATTAAGAATGTCATTTAGGTTTAAAAAAAAAAAAAAAAAAACATGTAGAGGCAAAAGCGTTTTTGCACGATCCCTAAATTGGCAGCTTCTCCGTCTACAGCTCACCGAGTGCATCACAGCTTGGATCTTCTGCACTGTGCCTACACACCCTCTGCTAGATCAACCAGGAGATACCCCACAGTTAAGGACTTGCAGAACTCGAAGCAGGAAGCCTGGTACATATAAATTCCGCCTTTGTGGCTCTATTATGTAAACGAAACAGAAAGAGAAGGTAATTCATCCAGACTCAAGGTCCACTATGTAATTCATTCAACAGGCAATCACTGTGTATCATTCCATGCCAGCACTACACTCTCGGAGCCAAAGATGAGTAAGAAGTGCTGTCTGCCCTTGAGGGACGTACAGTCTAGACTAAGTGAGTAACTAACTCTGATTCATACTTACATCACATTTCCAAACATGTAGTAGGTGCCAGTAAGTGTTTGCTACACTTTGAGTCTCAGGAGTTCTCGATTTGGGTCTCTATAACCTGGAATCTAGCTTTTTTTTTTTTTTAATAGATTTCTAAAGAAGAGTTGAATTAAATAAATTGGGGAACATAGTAAAAAGAGTGCAGGCTTTAAGTCTGAAGACCAGGTTCATCCTCTGTTTCTGATTTGCCGAAAAATCCAGAACTTTTTTGAGTCCAGAATATGTGGATTATAATAAGACCTGTCCTGCCAAGGCATAGGATTATAACCAGACTCAAAACAGGTGATGGATTGGGAGAGTACTATTCTTTTTCTATTTTTTTTCTTTAAAATGTTTGCGTTTCTTGCCTATTACAAGGCGATTGTCCACTTAAGGAATAAAAAGCAACTGTAGGCTAGTACTTTCGTTGAGTATCAACAGCACCATACAAACCTGGAAAAGATCCCATTCTATCCACTCCCGAAGTAAGCATTAACCTAAGGCCACAATTGCTCATGCCATTCCAGTGCTTATTTTGTACGAGGACAAGTAGTTTAACTTGACTTAATCACTGTTTAGGTGAAAAAGAAACCCGCCTATGGTGAACTTTTACCAAGTCAGAGTTGGAAAATATATTCTTCAAATTTCTTAAGATGATTGAAGTGCTTGAAGTGTCTTTATCCCCATCAATAGTCTGAAGAACATGATAGGCATCACCGAGTTCTAGGACCTAGTTCGAAGAGACTGGCTCCCGGGTAGCTTTTGCTGAGAGTTTGAAAATGAAGACCCAGTGGAAGGTCTGCCTCAGAGCTAAAAATAAAGTATAAAGAAGCAGACCCCGAAGATATCCATTCTTTAAAAATGCAAGCACAACTGATACGGAAAACAGTAAAGATAAACCTCAAAAAGGCATTAAAATTGAGGTGGTAGAGTATACTGGCTTACATAGTAGAGGAGAAATAAAGTGGCTGCAGTCAACTGATTTTTCAAGGTCAGAGTAAAAAGTTTGGCAGGTAAATTTAGGATTAAGATCCTTCTTTGGAATTTCTTAGATGTGTTTTGCTACAGAAGCTCTCTCCTGCATGCTGAGTTGTCCTCCTTTTCCCCATTTTATTGTTTAAGCCCGATACAAAGTAATGGAGAGTTGTAAGACATCTTCAGGGCAGACATTCCATGACTAGCACTCTTCAAGAGATTTGACATCTGTAAGGCACATTGAACCGCAAACTGAGGACAGATCTACTCAGTATCAGAAATTTTTTTTTTTTTTTAAGATTTTGTTTCTTTATTTGACAAAGACAGATCACAAGTAGGCAGAGAGTCAGGCAGAGAGAGAGAGGAGGAGGAGGCTCCCTGCTGAGCAGAGAGCCTGATACGGGACTCGATCCCAGGACCCTGAGATCATGACCTGAGCCAAAGGCAGAGGCTTAACTCACTGAACCACCCAGGCGCCCTCAGTATCATAAATTTAAGAGAACACGTAAATTCACCTCTAGGGATGGCCAGAACTGAAAGAGATATCACAGAAAACTAAGTTGCAAAAGGGATAATTTCCCGTAACATTCAGGGAGAGATTTTGATACCCTCCCTAATTAAAAACTAGATATTTAAGTTTATTCTCTTGAGGGTTAAATTTCATGTGGATTCTAAAAGTGTCCCATGGATAGAATATGATATCACCCCAAAGGAGAAAAGTAGAGATGATATATGTACGGTTCTCACTTTGATGACAGATGATTTTCTTTTTAAGATTTTGAGAATAAAAGATTCTATTTGTAAATAGTGCATTCATACTGAGGAGTCTTGCATACTTCCCATTACTTCAAAATGGAAAGTTCTTTCTGGAAATCAAAAGTGTGTTTGCACCCAGCAGGTGCTTCATACATGCTCTGGGCTTGTATAGAAATGAAAGAGACCATCAAAAGTGTTAAAGATAGGGCCAATTATTTAAAATCATATGCATCACTGGGAGACAGGGCTTATGGTGTGTGTGTGTGTGTGTGTGTGTGTGTGTGTGTGTGTGTAGAGAGAGAGAGAGAGAGACCGAGAGATGCTTAAGAAAGTGAAAAACAAAAATATACAGATTGTCACTTTGCCAGGTTCCTCTTCAGTGATATTCTGTTAAGGGTGGTTTTCAGCCCATTTTTCAATAATGAATTTTAGAATGGTTTTCCTTTGGTGCTTCATAAATATACTCGAGAGAACTTGAAATGCTAACAGACACACGCACTTTGGTGTTACTGAATAAAGCCTGGAGAAGGAGCTACTACAACTACTTTGATAGCGTCGGAGAGATCACGGGGAAGAGATGTTCTTGGCATTGCAGGACAGAAAATTCTATCAACTTTTCTGACTCTATTCACAGAGCAAATGCAAGTGAAAAAGAGTAACTCTGGAAGAGAACAGAATCAGGAGGTCTTCTTTTACTGCAGGATTTTGGGGAACTTCTCTTTTCAATATGATACATTTTTAAGCACCGGGGAACAAAACTTAAGAAACTGTGAGGCTGGTCTTTTCATAGTGAGTAAAATGATTCCTTCCAAAAGATGTGAGGGATACAACCGTGGGCCGTTGCCCCTTCCCTTTAAAGTAGGATACTCGCAGGTCTAGCAGGAAGTGGTGTGACTCCACCCCTGGGGAAAAAAACCCTATTTCTCCCATTCTTCCCATTGCTGTTGGTCATCTACCATAGCATGGGCAGAGTGGTGTTTTATAGATTCACGTCAGCACTTGTCTATCATGCTGAGATATTAGACACTAAATCAGCGGAAACTCAGAACACAGGAAGTGTAAGCAGCAGGTACAAGTTTATGGATGTATCCAATCCAACTCTTCCGTTCCTAAAACTGGAAAGTTTGCCCGCTTTGTTCTGGTGCGTGTTTGGGTCGTGTGGGGAAAAATTCTGTGCCAGCCAGCAAGCACAGTTGCTGGAAACTAACAGACACGTCACATAAAGAGATTGTTCCACCCCCAGGAAGGGGGTTTGTGTCCAAGCCTTAGGATCACTTACACCTCATCGTATTTTTTAAAAAAACTTTTTTTGTTTACCAAACGATCTTCATATTGAGAACTAGAAAGGTAGGTGTTCCATACAGCTCTCATACCCACACATACGCATCACACTACTTCCGACACATTCATTTTTTAGACTTATGGATAGTTTAAATGTAGCTTTTTTAATAACGTTGAATGCTTTCAAAGATTGATTATTCAGCAGTATTTCTTCTTTCCCTCTGTGGTTTTAGCCTACCCTGTGGCGCGTGTTGATGAAAAGTCTTGTAATATATTGAGCCTTCACTGAAATTTATTGTCCTTTTTAGATGACACATATAAATATCCTAAATGAAATGTTGGCACCGCCATCAAAGTACTAAAATATGTCATCATTCCTCTCCAGCAATTTCATATTTTACGTGTGTTTGATGCTAATGTGAATGTTATATTCGGGCTTAATAAATATATGGGAAGAAGAAAAGTAAATGTCAATAGGCTTTTTGAACCCTTTCATTAAATGGTTGTGTTGCATAAAAATACATCATAAACATAAGAGGCATTGTAAATCTTGTTTATCAATGTTGTATAGTTCCATATATTCAAATGATTTGTATTTGTATAAATGTGCATTTCCGTTGAGGACAGCCTAAAGTTATAACGCAAATTCTTCAAAAAATGCCTTGTAAGAGGAAAATTTTTATGTTAGTTGTTTTGTGAATTTGGTTATTACTAAGAGCTCCTGGTGTAAATCCTTCATTTGGTTTCTTGCTCAGAAAACAATTGTTCAGCCATTGGAGAGATCCAGCCGAGGACCAGGTTGGTGGCAGAATTTGCATTTTTTTTGCTACACGAGATACATTTCTCATAGGAGGATTAGAGAAGGAAGACAAGGGAAAGAGAGATAGCTGAGGAATGCTCTTTCTACAGCCAGTGTGGGCTGTCTAATTATCCAGAGAATTAAAATGGAATCCGATTGAAGTCCTCAGGGCTTCGTTTAGGCCAGCTGCTTAGTTAACCCAGCAGTTCCAATTACCTAGACTGTGTAGATCTGGCATCAGCTCATTCAGGGACTGTCATTTTGGCAGCCCCCAGCTAATCCTGTTATGTTGAACCTAAGAACACATGGGGAAAACGAAACGAGATAGTCTTTCTGGAATGGCTACTCTAAAAGGCCCTGTGCCCTCCAGAGTCCCTGGAGACAGGCAGGCAAGAGGATTTCCAGCCAAGCTTTCCCCCCACTGGCATGCTTTTAGTGACCAAAATAATCCATGACCTTGTGTAAACCACATTGATAATGGACATTTTCTCCAAGTGCCTGCCTCTCTTCTCTTGACTCCCTGACTTTCCTGACTATCCTGACTCCCACTGACTTTAATTGGACTTCCGCGTGGGCACCCCAGGAGAAATGCCCCCCACATGCGATGAGCTGATGGATAAAACTTCAAAGTGTCTCTGCTTCATATCCATGCCATGACCTGAAATGAAGTAAGACACTATTAATGTCATTATTACATCACTCAATTGGATATTCCTTTTAGAGTGAGAATCTTATTAAAACTTTTCTGAGCAGTTTCCCTTTTTTTTCCCCCCACATTTGATACTTAAAAATCCAATCATAAAAATTTCCTGGGAATAGTAGCCAGTGTTCTGTGTTATGGAACATAAAGATAAAAGATAATGAAAAAGAAAGAAAAAAGAAAAGCACAGCACTCTCCTATCTACCTACTAACAGGTGGCCTGAAACACCAGCCATTGTCATTTCCAGACAAGATAAGAACCCTTGACCTCGTGGTTGCTGGGATTTTGATACCTGCTTTAAGTTCATATGACAAAAATATTATTAAATCAGAATGTAATTAAAATATAGCTGGATGCTTGCTATTGGGATTCTCTTTGTAAGGTGCCTTATTTTCTCTATATCCTTATGAGAGCTGACTATCGACAGGTTTTTTTTTAAATCTTTTCCCTATTTATATCACAAATACATCTCAGATTAAAGATACTGATCTTGCCCTCAAAGAAATATCCACATCCAGAACTGTCCTTTCACATAAGAAAATATAATGTTACACAGATTTTTATTATATATTTTGCTTATAAGTCTTTATATACATTTCTTATTCTATAAAATATACTCCATAGATGTAATGAAATACTTTAAAGAGAAATAAAGATGTCTCAGTGGAGTTTAAGAGGCTTTTTTCTCTTCTGGTAGATATTCCACTCCTTTAAGGCAAGAACTATGTTTTATCATAACAATGAACATTTATAAACTACCTCAGAGTTTACAAAACATTTTCACATACTTTGCCTATTTAAATCTATGTCTCTATGAAGTAGACTCTGTGGATTTTTAAAAAACTGATTCTTAAAGCAATTACACATCTAAAAAAACAAAATAATGAGGACTTGAATCATGTTGTGTGAAACCAAAGCCACATACTTTTTTCCACAATATGTATCGAAATTTATGTAACAAAGTTCTCATCCCTACAATACTAATAACATCTGTTGTATGGCACTCTCCAGCTTCCAGAGAACGTTATTCTGGAAGATCTATCACAGAAGTTCTTGCAAGTGCAACTGTCCCTAGCTATGCACATAGTAAACATGAAAAAATGTGTTTGCTAATTAGATGAATGACCAATTCAGAGCAGCATACAGTAGAATCTCTGACAGAGTAAGGTGCTATCTTCTGAAGCCATTCTTTATTCCACATATAAATATCTTTTTGTGCATAAGTCAGGACATAAGAATATTAGCCAAGGGAAATGCAGTTTTAATCTTGTGAGTGTCATTAACATAATAAGATTTTAAAAGGAGGCTGCTTATGATGGGCTGCAGGTGCTGAACACAGAATAAGAAATATTCTAATTTGTGAAGTCAACTTTATCATACAGTATTGAAACTTCCATATATCTCTCAAAACTGTTAACTTAGAAATATACCCTACTCAATTGTAAAAGCATGCTCTGTGCCCCAAGTGCAAATGATTTGATCAAAGCTACATCTATTTATATCTCAAACTATATAGTGTTCACTTTACGTTTCTATGAGGGGGTTTTAGGAAAATAAATGACTCACGGTATTTCAGGCCTTAGGGAAATCATCTCAACATTTTGGAAGCCACAGTCCTTTTAAAGACCGACTGTGCTTGGAACACTAGCAAATAAGGATGACGATAACCTTTTTTTTTTTTTCAAAATTTCAAAAATTGGTTTTCATATTTACAGTAAAACAACTGTATAGTGTTGAATATAATGTTATTAGCTTTATGCGTTCTGTTATTATTAACTATTTTTAAGGCATATTATCAGGAAAACGATAAGTCATCTAGACACATTTCTTCATAGTGGCTTACCAAAAACCACGTCAAAATGAACTTTGCTGTATGTATGTGTTTCAAGTGAGATATTGTTAAAGATGAACATATCCTGGTCCTCAAGAAACCGAATGAAATCTCTGTAGGGACACAGCTTACCACATCTGAGAATTTAGGATATTATTTAAAGACGAGGAATTTCAGAATATTCCATAAAGAGATAGAAAATATAAGAGTGTCAGATAATCGTTCTATTTGGGAGAGCTGTCCACTTCAGGGACTTTCCTGTTTTCGAGTCTACTGGAAAATATATTAGTCACATACTTGAACTTAGTTCCATTTCTGAGGCCCAGAGATTCTAGCCAGACAATATTATCAAATAAAATCTGACGATTCTAGAAAGGTAAATACTATAAATGATAGACCTGTTAACTCTACCAAGGAAACTGCTCGGATAAATGATTTAAAAATCAATTTCCAAACCTCTAGAAAAGAATGAGTACCAGGAAATGGCCATATTTAATTTCTATAATACTAAATAATGTTAGCATAAAATATATCAAAGCAAAGAAATCATTAGCAAAGATTTTATTTCTGGACACGATGTCAGCATCCATTTTTGTCTCAACTGGATTAAATGTTCTTTATGGGCAGAAAATGTTTATCTTTTCCCCAAAGCTAGCGATGTGCACATCACAAAAATCCACTTAATAATTTCATGATAGGTTTAGGTTCTGTTTACCGGCAAATACTTGTCACTATCAGAAGCCAGGTCCTATCTTTAGGAGTTAATTAAGAACACTTTTACTCAAGAGCAAGGCCTTCTACAGAAATTATGTGTGTGTATGTTCCTTTACCCCTTCTTCTAATATATTTTAGAATTCTTCTAATATATTCTAGACTCAAAATAATGTTTATCAGTAAATCTTCTAAACTCTTGTAGTTTTGTTTTCTGATGGGAATTTGGTCCTGTCTTACATGTATAGGCTAGAATCAGACCCAATTTCTCCATGTTTGTTTTGACGGTTGTTAACAGTATCCAAACTGTGCTAGACAAGGAGTAGATATTCTATTTTTAATGTATTGCTGGTTTATTTGTTTTTTTCTGTGGAGTTCTGCCTCTTTGCAAGCTTTGTATATGTTCTATATCTGCCTTTAATCTTTCTTGTGTGTCTACTGCCGTGATCCCCATTTAAGAGGGCATTTGTTATATGTTGTTAAATGACTCAGGAAATTGGTTTAGTAAAACAGATACACGTTCGGAAGTAGTTCCAATCCTCACAACTAAATGAAGAGATTGAACAGAACTGTAGCCCTGGGCCCCACTGCTATAAAAGTCTGCCTCCCAGCTGGGCACGTGATAAATGGCACGTTAACACAGACTCACAGAGCCAATGGTTGACCACATCCATGAGTGGCCTGCTACTATAGGATTATGTGTATGATGGCCAGATATGCTGACATTCATAAGTATAAAGCTATGGACTTGGTAGACATTTGTCAAGTTCCATTTTCTCTCTCAGGGAGAATTGGAAGCCTTCGCACTTAGTGAGGTGAGAAAATAGACACCATCATGTCAGCATGACCACCAGGGTGTAGGTGGCTCTGTGCAGATCTGGACCAGGGGATCACTTCACTTCAGAAGCCTAAAAATGGAGCACCAGGATCCCTAAAAACAGATCTGCAGGAACTACTTAGCAAGCCAGACATTTCCCTATGACACGCTGACCTAAGGTTTCTTTCCTGCCATATGTGACACATTTAACACAGGCCAAATAAGTGACTCCCTCCTTCTGAAGGAACAATGAGAAGAAACCTGAAGAGAATTCACCCCGCAACAGCCATGCGACAGCCTTGGCATCCGTGATCTCTCTCTGGCCTGTCTCCTGCCTGTTCCTCTCCTTCCACAATAATGGCTCCTTCTTTTCCCTTTTCCACAGCTCAGACGTGTTCTACTCTTAGATGTAATCATGCCCAAAGACATTGAAAAAAATTTGTCTCCGTTAGTGATTTTGTGGATTGTTGCTTATCTAAAATTAGATACAGTCTTTCAGTTTTGTTCATTGCGATTTGTTATCTCAGCTCTCCTATTTGCCTTTGTTTTGTACGCAGTCAGACTCTCACCAGCCTTCTTTTTAATTTCTGCCCCAACCAACATGCAGTGAAAAAATATTCCCATTCCAAGATTCATGGCTATGAATAGCCATGTTGCTTTCACTTTATGGGGGGCAAAGACAGAAAAAACCCTAGAGCTCAGTTTCTAAAAGAAGATATTTTAAGCAAAACGCTGGTGAATTTACAGATATCTTACCATTAAAAAAGAATTAAAAGAATTAAATAATTTTGTTTTCATCTCAGCAAAGACATTCAATACTGAATTAGGTCTATTTTGTTAATAAAGAGACAGCGATAAGAAAAGTACATTCTCTGCTAACCAAATATAAGCCTCACTTTTGTTTTGTTTTTTTTTTATTTTTAATTTTTTATTTTTTATAAACATATATTTTTATCCCCAGGGGTACAGGTCTGTGAATCACCAGGTTTACACACTTCACAGCACTCACCAAATCACATACCCTCCCCAATG
>NC_081560.1:29486659-29613188 GCF_022355385.1 Mustela nigripes | reverse complement strand
CTTTGGATCACTACATTTGTATCTTTAGGGTAAATACCCAATAGTGCATTTCCTTTTGATTTTATTTACTCGGGTATGTTTGATCTTATGGAAAGACAACTCAAAGAGCCATTTTTTTTCTTAAACTTTCAGTTCCATTTCTCAGATACGTTGTTTGTTTGTTTGTTTGTTAGTTTTTAAGATTTTATTTAGAGGGGGATACAGGCTCCCTGCTGAAGCAGAGAGCCTGATGCAGGACTTGATCCCAGCATCCTAGGATCACGACCTGAGCCAAAGACAGTGGCTTAACCCGCTGAGCCACCCAGACACCCTCAGATACACAGTTTTAAGAAATTGCATAAATGATAAAGTATTCACTGAAAATCATATTAGGCTGAGAGTATTTATTTCATCTGACACATCCTCAAGTGATAATCCCCATACTACTAGGCTTCCAGTATGATTTAAGGTTTTTCTGTTGTTAGGTCTACCCTTGTGTACTCTCCTCATTAACCAAATATTTCTTAAATTATAGACTTGTGATCATCACTTGCCTTACGTTTAACATCATATCAACCTTCAGGGCATAAACTTTGCTTTCACTGTACCAGCTCCAGGCTGCCCGACTGCCCTTGAACCCAGCTCTCTGTGGCTGGCTCGAGGTATGAGGATAATACCTTCAAAGAGTTAAATCACAGCTACCGTGGCTTTTATGAAAGGTAGAGTATATATTGCCATGGACATGCCCTGCCTCTCCTCCTATCTGACAACCACCAATTGACCACATGCCATTATTTTTATTTTGTGTCTGTTAAAGCTGTTTGTCTTCTGTGTATGCTATACTCCAAAATTCTTTTCATATACCTCTTCCTTCACAAACACATTAATTTTTTTTAGGGAAGTAATTCATTAGTTTGTTACCACATTGAAAATAAAGCTCTTTTAGTTTCAAGTTAAGAGGGCAAGAATTGTTGACAGATTTGGCTGTGGAAAAAAAACTAAACATTTTCATCTACGTGACTAGCTTACCATTCATGTCTAATTGCTCTTCAGTGTCATACTGTTAACCTTCTTTATTAACTACTTACTGGATTAATTTTCTTCTAAGTCTTCATTAGTTTTAACATTCATGTTTGTCTACATGCATATATGGTATTTATAGTTTTATGTCATCTAACATGGAAAAATACTCAGAACTTTTACTAAATTTAGCAATAACATTGATCAGAACATATAAATTTTTATTCCCACATATATGGTATAGCTATAGACTTAGCTAACTACATATATAGATATATAGATATACATATAGATATACACATAGATACAGTTCTTTTGTGTGTATTTTTATACAAGTACATACAAGCATATTGCCTTGCTTATAGAAGTCATGTCCAAGTTTGTTTGAATCTTCAGTTGTAATATTAGCAATGGCAGTCACTTTTTATTTTTTATTGATTAAGTGGATGAATTGTTTCATCTTATAACAAAGGATATGACTTTTTAAAATCTCCTTTTCTTCCCTCCTAAATACTTATTTTGTTCTCTAATATTTAGTCCCATGGAGAGAGGCAGGAGGAATAGCATGGAGGACATTAGGAGAAGGAAGGGAAAAATGAAGCAGTGGGGAATCAGAGGTGGAGACAAACCGTGAGAGACTATGGACTCTGAGAAACAAATTGAGGGTTTAAAGGGCAGGGGAGAGGGGGTTGGGTTAGCCTGGTGGTGAGTATTAAGGAGGGCACATGTTGCATGGAGTACTGGGTGTTATATGTGAACAATGAATCTTGGAACACTACATCAAAAACTAATGACATACTGTATGATGACTAACATAACATAATAAAAAATAATTTTTTTGAAAAAAGCTTAATGGCACAAAACAGAGACCCAGTAAGTGTTTGGTTAAAAGAATGAAAAAAGTGAATGTAATGATAATCACAGATGGAATGAATGAGTTTAGACAGTGCAGATCAAAAAAAAGAAGAATTAAAAAAGATAATAGTAGGAAAATAGAGGCTCCATGCAGGGGTGCCATAGAAATGTAAGTGAAAAGTAAATTCAGAGTAGCAAGTGGAAGAAAAAGAGTAAAATGAAGAAATATATGCTAATATAAGGACATCAAAATAGAGAAGAGAGTAAGAAGACAGACAAGGAGATAAAAAGGAAGAGAACAGTCAGAGAGAGAGAGAGAGAGAGAGAGAGAGAGAAAGAAGAGGGACCCCAAAAGGAGCAGTAAGGCACAGCAGCAAAGACAAGCCGACACAGAGAGGAATCCCAACAGTGTGGAAATAGAAGGGACATCTCAATGCAAGAAGAGCTGAGCTGGGCCACTGTGTTAGCTTGTGCCTCCATATGCATCAATGAACTTTGGCTGATTTTGAATTTCAAATTTTAGAATCTCCTTAATCCTTTTAAAATAACAAAAATCCATGTAGATTAGGGAATTTGAAAACCCTGAAGAATTACACTTCCGTGTGCACTGTACATAGAGTTTACTGCAGCAACCCCAAAACATGACTTACCCATGTATTCCAACTGGAATAACACTTCTTGCAAATGGTTGCTTTGTTTCTTATAACCTAACTTATATCTCTTAGTAATACTGCAAAGTCACTGTAAACTGTATTTTAATTTCTCAGAAGTCAATTTTTATTTGATGACATTAATTAAAAATTCATAAGCCATCTAATCACATTAATGAAGGTTTTGCTTAGCAAATTGAAATGAACCTATTATAGAAGCAAGTCATTTCATAGACTCACTGACACGGGAAGTGAAGATCTTAAAGATAGTCTAATCCTAACCTCTCATTTAAATGTTTAGGAAAGTGAGCCTACCATTGTTAAGGGACTCTCTCAGGGATATGTAAGCAATAAGTGGCAGAATTATGGACTAGAATTCAAAATAGCATGTCCTTTCCCAGTCATAATCAAGATATGCAGTCTTGTGAATTTTTTTTCATGTAGGTCTATATTATTAGCTAAGAAATGCATCATTACTTGCACATTAGCACTGATAGGATTTTTTTTAATTCTGTGGCATTTTTTGTAATGTGGAGATATTAAAAAATTGAAATTCATTACAAAGAAGAAAAAAATCTTCTAAGATAAATAAATCAATCATATTCCATGGATAAACAATGAAATATTTCAAGACTGTTTAAGTAAATAGTTAGAAGGAAGGGGCAGGAGGAAAGAGAGACAGTCACACACCCACACACACACACACACACACAGAAGGACCTAATAAACTAACTTTTCTCCAAAGGGCAAAGATACGTCATTGAGGAGTAAAAGAAATTAATCAGCATTGGACTTAGATTGAATTAAGTCTCATGTTTGTGAGTTCATAAAAATCAAATAAAGAAAAATGGAATACCAGAACTACACCTAAGTTTTCATATGAATTTTGAGAAGAGTGATACAAACCACTAGAATTCTGGGGAGGGTCATAAATATTTTTAAACTTTTCTTGGTCTACAGATATTATTCAAGATTTCTTCTATCTGATATTCTCATCTACTTCACCTAGCCACATCACAGTTTTATGGGGGAAATGGAATGCCAGTGCATTTCATAGTAGATCTGGCTTCTTGGTTGTTTTGGTGGTCACTCTGCTAGAGAGTTTGATCAAAATGGATTACCAGTATAAGTAAGAATTCAGAATCAATACCTGATGCAAATATCTCATAATGCAATGATATACAGAGCTATGATGAAAAATATAAAATAAGTACCATTCTGTTACTTCGGTACAACTTGATAGGCTTTATATGGTGCTTTCACATTCACTCTCTATTTTTATACAACAATGTGTGAGACAAGTAGAATAAACCTCAGGTTTGAAAATTAGGTTAGACATAGGTGAAGTGATTTGCTTAAATTCATATGGTGAGTCTATCTTGAAGTTATGATTAGGACCCAGTTAACCTAATTCGTAGCTTAGATCTTCTTTCATCCAGGAGAAAATACATCCCAAGATGACAGGAACTTTTGTCTGGTTTGATTACTGCTCTATCTCCACCAAACTGCTGGGCATACTGTAGGTATTTAAAAAGTTCATGTTGAATTAATGAGTCATAAATTTATATCATTCTGCTTCTCATCAGCATCCCATTTCATTTTTCTAGATTTTAAATTTGGGTTCATAAATCACTTTAAAATAAGCAGTTATTCAGAGCACATTTTCCTCCACCTTAAAATGAGTATCTTTGTTTGTCTTCCCCAAAGGAAACCATTTGGTCCCCCATGAACACCTTGCCTATTTCTGACTTTAAGAATATACTAATGATTCTACCTGTTTTTGACAAATAATATTCTTCAATCCAGCTTATAAAAGCCAGTGGAAATCTGATAATTTTAGTGTAAGGGGAAATTGCCTTTCTGCCCCAAATTATCCAAAAGCCCTTCTATCACAGATAATGCAATATAATGGGACATGGGTCAGAGTAGAAAGAAGAACTAAAAGGGCAAAAAGGCAATGTGATTCTGCTCTAGATGCCTTCATGCCTTTTGACCTCAGCTGACTATATTCCTCAGTGACTAAAAACAAACAAAACTAAAAAAAAAAAAAAAAAAAAAAAAATGGAGGGATCCATTATTAACTTATAATGTAAAGACCGTGACAGTAGAGATAACTAATCAGAAGCTCAAGTTTCCTGGTGTAGTCTGGGAGCATGGCCCTTGAGAACTATGAAGATTTCTGAAAATGATCCCCCCCCCTTTTTAAAAAAGATTTATTTAATTATTTGAGAGAGAGAAAGAGAGCACGGGATGGGCAGGAGCAGAGGGAGAGAGAGAGAGAGTCAGACTCTCTGCGCAGACTCTGTGCTAAGCGCAGAACCCAACATAGGGCTTGATCTCACAACTCTGAGATCAAGACCTTGAGATCATGCCCCTGAGCCGAAACAGAAAGTGTGCCACTTAGTGGACTGGATCACCCAGGTGCCCCTGAAAATGATCTTAATCGGATTACAATTGCAGTAAAAGGAGATAGACTTTCTCTCTGTGGTTCCATGAGCGAGGTTAAGGTTGGCATTTGGAAGGCTCACAACTTCAAAACCATTGTCCATCTCAACTATAATTTTGGTTCTTTCTGCTGGAGAGAGGGAACTGGGCATGGGTTGAGTCTGGAGAAAAAAAGATACTGAGATATCTGGATACCATAAAAGGAAAACAACTGTTAACTTTTTCAGATCCTCTGTAATTTCCTCATCTTATTACATTGTTTACCCCAACTTCTCTCTCTTGGTGATTAGCAGGAAAACTTTCAGTATCTAGAGGATACATTTTTGATGACAAGAGCAGAGACCGCTGGAGAAACTCCCTTCTCTACAATCCTCCTTTATAGAAAAGAACCCCTCAGGGACAGTGGAAAAGTCAAAGATCATTAGAAGAAAGATTTGAGACCAAATCTCAGTGATTTTGCAAAATTGAATAATGGGCCACTTAGTGATCTAACCTGAGCCTGAGTGATGCCTTCATTAATTCATTTGTTCCCCAGTAGTCGGTACTTCACCTTTCATCCAAAGTCTGAGTTTAGTATCAGAAAGTCTTAAGACATGAATTCTGCCTTTGCAACTACCTCATATGCAACCTAGAACAAGCTATTCTTCATAGACGCCAATTAGCTCACCTAAAACAGTATTATTTATATCATGAATTTATTATGAGGACAAAAAGAGATGTTCCTCAGCACCCATGTATTCATAAAACAAACAATAGTTATACACTTGCTATGTAGCCAGTGTTATGTAAATTATTGAGGATACCCAATAATTCAAGTTCCTGACCTCAGTGTCTCACAGTCCAGAAGGGTTTCTGAGAAGTCAACAGATGAGTACAATACGCAGTGAGAAGGAGTGGAATATAAGTATAACACTATGGGAATGCAGAAGAGGAACTCATTAACTTTGCTTGGGGAAAGTTAACAAGCAATAGACTTTAAAAATATATGTTTTTTTTTATACATTCTGTCTACCTAACTTTAAATTGTGGCTTAGATGTACTCAGACCATGCCCAGTACTACTTCCTATGTAGTTAGGGATCAACAAATGTCTATTATTAGCAATTATTTTAATGCCCTTTTCCATTCAGTTTTATCATTTTATTACAGAGAAGACAGGAGTGGTTGAAATATCTCACATGATTCTTTAGCTGGTTTCAGTAGCAAGTTGTGCTTGATTGTTTCCTCAAATCCTGGAATGACTCCAAGAATTCAAGATATTTCATATTTTCAATAAGAAAGAAGTTCTTTTACAGATTGTGAAATATCATATCCATATTTAATTAAGCAGGTATTTGACTGGCGATATTGTACTTCCAACATGAAACACTCTGTCAGTGAATGTGATGTAATAGACACTTATTTCCATGCCGGTTGGCACGTTAAATGATACAGTTTATGTAGAGAGTGATTTGGAAAGAGCAATCATGATGTATAATTCAGAGAATCTTTGACTCAACAACACTAACTTTAGGAATGTATTCTGCAGACATATTGGCCCTTTGTGAAGTAACATATGTATAAGGGTATCTATAGTAGTAGTTTCAGTAGCAAAGGATTAGAAACCACACAAATGGTCAACAAAGTAGGGGACTAGGTTATTTAATTATTAGATAAATTTCAGATATTGTATGTAAAGTATATTCAAAGAGTTACATACAATTAAATACAATTCAATAGTTAAAAATAATGAGACATCACAATATATACTGGTGTAATAAGCAAAACTGCAAAGTTGATTATGGTAAGTGTAGTATAAAATCATCAGTGCAGAAAGATGTAGATACATGGATATAAATACAGATGTAGCTTTCGATATGGGTATGGACATGAACACACACATGTGCATTTATATAATCTTGTCTATAAATAACTATCCCTAAAAAGGTACACAAAAAATAGTCACAATGCCTCCCAGAGAAGGAGAGAAAATAGAAATATTCTCTTATTATGACATACACTTTTGTTATTTTTGAACATATTATGTGTATCTATCACCTATTCAAAATGTATTAAATGAGCCAACAGACACACAAAAAGATGCTCAACATCACTCATCCTCTGGGAAATGCAAATCTAAACCACAGTGAGCTACCTACTACCTTATACTTGCCAGAAAGGCTAGTCTCAAAAAGGCAAGAGATCACACAAGTGTTGATGTGGATGTGGAGAAAAGCAAACCCTTGTGCACTGTTGATGGAAATGTAGATTGGTGCAAACACTTTGGTATACAGCGTGGAGGTTTCTCAAAAAATTAAAAATAGAAATACCATAAAACCCAGTAATTCCACTTCTGAGTGTTTACTCCAAGAAAATGAAAACTCTGATTTGAAAAGATACATGCACCCCTGGGTTACGGCAACATTATTTACAATAGCTAAGATAAGGAGGCAATAGAGAGGCAACCAAAATGTCCAACAGTACTACACTAAGTGAAATAAGTCAGAGAGAGAAAGACCAATTCCCTTGCTTTCACATATATGTGGAATCTTTAAAAAAAATGAACAAACAGACCATAAATTCATAAAGACCAAGCATAAACTGGTATCTGCCAGAGTTGAGGGAATTGGGGAGCAAACAAAATAAGTGAAGGGGATTAAGAAGTATAAACTCCCATTTGTAAAACAAACTACAGGGATGAGAAGTACAACATCGGGAACATATTTAATAATATTGTGATAATGTATGGTGACAGATGGTGGCTGCACTTAATTGTGGCGAACATAGCATAGTGTATAGAATTAATCCCAATGCTGTGCACCTGAAACTAATATAACACTGTGTGTCAACCATACTTCCAATTTTTTTAATGCATTAAATGAGTTAACAAAAGAAATACCTAAAACATAGAATGTCTTCCTAACCATATTTGTAATAACTATCATGTTGGAAAGCTTTTCTGCAAATTCACAAGAGTTATACTATTTAATCTATTTTTATATGTATGTAGAAGAAAGTTTGGGTTTTTTCTAGAGGGAGAATATTTTTTAAAATCTTTAAATTACTTTTTCCCCCAGGAAGTCAATAAACTTCAATTACTTTACTCCAAAACAAGCAGCATCAGCTATAAAAAAGGGATGAATCCTATATTTGATAGCATAAATGAGGCATAATAATCAAAGAAAAAACTTCTGAAAAGAAGAATGTGTGAGCTACTGGATCCTTGGGACACCAGCCGTAATTTACACACCATTACTTATTCAGGGTTGCATTCCTAATTACTCTTTGGAAAAAAAAGATAATTATTATACTATAGTGATTACTCCTTTCATCATACAAGAGAAACAATGCTGATATAGGCATAATTAAAGAAATATAACTTTAGTCTGTTAGCAGAATTGTTTATATACAAAATTTTAAGGGGAATATATTAATAGCCAAATATATTTCTTAAAGGAACATTGGGCTTTCCAATAAACTCTTGTGCTCACATATTTCTAGAAAAATTTATATACACAAGTCAATTTAACACTAGATTCTAGATTGTTCATGACCTAGCAGCATTTATTAAAACACCTTTATAAACCAGTGGAGAGAACACTACTGAACTGTATACTTAAAAATGATTAAGATGGTAAATGATATGTTGTTTTCTTACCACAATATAAAAAAAAAAAAAAAAACTAATGGAGGGCTGAGAGAAAGGAAAAGGGGAGGAAAAATTTGCCTTTTTAGTGTGAATAATTATGTACATCCTACTTACAAAAAGCAGAAAACATAAGCATTATTATTTGCCTACAATTATAAGTGAGGTTATCTTGTATCTGTCAATACAGGCACCCCTGTGGCATGTATTTAATACTAAATGGCCTTCTATACTAAATGTATCTCTTCTCATGGTCCAGCTTTCCTGGTCATCAGTTGGGGGTATATTTATAAATATAAATTTTAATAATATTCTAAGCCAAACAAAGTTCAGGAGGTGAATATGCAGAAAGTCAGAGAGTACTTAAGGGTATATTCTAGAGGCAAATGTGTGTTCATGCTTTTTAGATTACGCACATCACTGCTTCTTTACATTACTGTGGACTAGACTTGACTCACAGGTATTTAACCAAATGAACCATAGAAAACTATTTCCTCTCATAATTTGTCACTGTAAGGAAAATGTCTAAATCTGAAATGGTAGGAATGGATCTTTTATTATATTTTTAAATACACAGAGCATACTGGGATTAAGTATTTAGAATTCATATCCAAGTGGATGTATAATGTGTTTTAATAAGGTCATGAATAATGTAGTAATTTTATACAATGTGGAAAAGCTGTGAAGTGTAGCATTCAAGTGATATTTATCTATGAGGTGTATCCATTTTATAGTTCTCTTTTCATAAATTTCATTTCCACTTGTAGAGTGGTGTCATAGGCGCACTAAGTAATATGACTTATCCTGTGGCTAAGCGATGATGTTTTTTGCTTTTCCTTTATCCTTTCACCTTGTGCAAAATTATTATTCCCCTCAACCCCTCATTTATCTCTCCCATCCACCCTACGGAGTCTCTCGTGCAGAACAACTAGGAGGTGTATCTAGAGGAACAACAATCTGGCAGCCTCATCATAAAATGTGATATGTTAGCTATTTCCCTTTCCAAGGGACCTATCCAGCTGAGACTGTATGAGGCCTTTGGGCCACCATGCAAATGCAGCAAACTCACATCCCAAGAAAACTTTTTGCCAAAGAGGTGGAGGGAAACAGCTCTTTAAACAGAGGGGGGGGGGGGGGAAACAACATTGTGTTTTCTGGGAATTTGACATGCAGGAGAAATAAGCAGCTATAGCTCTCTGACAAGAAAGTGATTTTTTTTTTTTTAACTGGGCCAGATATGCTTAGGAATGGAGTTCAATTTCCATGCATTCTCACTGCTAATTCTGAGAAGACCGTTCATTTCTGATAGACAAAGGCCATTTTTAAAAATGGAGTAGGCTGCTATCAAAAACAGTAGTTTGTGCATATGTTACTAGAAACAGATTATTTTTACTCATAAAAGATGCAGAACAGGTGTTGATAAATAGATCAAATTTTCTCTGCTATTATGGAACTGTCCCTCATTTGAGTCTATAGCTGACTTCGTAGGTAGGAAGATTTTACTCTTAGTTTATGTTCGTTTAGTATGTGTTTGCTGATTTGGTGTGTGTTGTGGCTGATTTTCAGTAGTGGACAGATTTATGGAGGCTTATATTACCTGGGTTTACTCTTAAGCAGTAAAACACATTCTGAAGGATTTTGCTAATATTCATGCTGAAGCTTGTTTAGAACTAAGCAAGATAATTGGCCTGGATATCGGTTAACCTCATCCCTCATCCATATTTCCAACAGAACCGGATCAATTCCCCCAATCGACCTCAAACAAAGAAAACTGCCCATGTGTTCTTGATATTTTAGAGAGGGGCAAAATTTTTGTCAAGAGGAAGAGTTATCAGTAGGGGTAGTTGTAAGCTTCAAACAAGGGAGAAATTGAATCTGCTCTGTCCCTGCTGTATTCCCAACATCTAGAATACTTGCTGTATTTGTATCCTCTCATGGTTTAAATTCAGGATGGTCCCCCCCAAACATGAAGCCAAATGAGTGACTTCATTATTTTTTAATCAAACAAATTAAATCTGTCAAATACTTAACATACACAGAATCTCCGCTGGCTGACATGGGGCTTAGGCATAAATAATAAGCAATTCATCACATATCTCATTGAAATCAGCATTATCTTATACAAGCAAATGAAGTTGGTTTTTTGTTTTGTTTTGTTTTGTTTTGTTTTAAATCAGTGTTATTCTCCCCTCATTCAACCTGTTTGGGGGACAGGCATTTTCACCTTTGGCTGTATTTCCTATTACGATGTGAAAATTAAGTTTTTATCTATATCAGCAGGTCCATCATACATCCCAACCTTCAAACCCTCAAAGAAAGTTCTGATTCTTAACTTCTAAACAGGGAGTGATTACTTGACAGCGTCCCGGCCCCAACACACCAAGGGCAGCTGTTTCCTTTGCCCTAGTATTCACTACTATGCACTCCTTTGATCATTATTGTGATTCTTTTATTGCCTTACATTACAATCATTAAAGTGTTGTAACTGAAGTTGTGTTCCTTACACACGTTCACTTCACACTTGTGGAATATGTGACAGGCACTGGGGGATGGGTCTGTGACAGCAAGAATGTGTTGAGTACTAGAAAAATACAAAGATGAATAGAACCCAACTCTTCCTTCAAACTGACACCAGCAAGAGAGGTCAAATATATGCAGGGATTTAAACCTTCCTGACTTTGTATGAAAAAAAAATCTACAAGTGGGACCAATTGTCTTAGTCCATCTGGGCTGCTATAATAAAAATACAGTAAACTGGATGGCTTATAGACAATAGAAATCTATTTCTCACAGTTCTGGAGGAGCAGATAGAGTGTCTGGTGAGAGCTCCTTTCTGGTTCATATATGACTATCTTTTGGGTTTCTACACATGCCTGAAGAGACCAGGGAGCTCTCTGGGGGCTCTTCTTTTTTTTTTTTTTTTTTTTAATTTTTTATTTCTTTTCAGCGTAACAGTATTCATTGTTTTTGCACCACACCCAGTGCTCCATGCAATCCGTGCCCTCTCTAATACCCACCACCTGGTTCCCCTAACCTCCCAGCCCCCGCCCCTTCAAATCTGGGGGCTCTTCTGTGATGACACTAATGCCATTCATGAGGATTTCACCCTTAGGACCTAATTACCACATTGAGGTCCCACTTCCAAATACCATCACATGGCATATTAACTTTCAACATACGAATTTTGGGGGGAGATTAAGTATTCAGTCTGTACCATTTTTGCCCAGTTTGGGTTTTTTTTTATAAAACAGGAAAGCCCAAAATTCAGAGATGGTGAATTTAGGTGCTGGAAAGGGAAAGAGAAAAAATAAATAAATATACCGGGGCACCTGGGTGGCTCAGTGGGTAAAAGCCTCTGCCTTCAGCTCAGTTCATGATCCCAGGGTCCTGGGATCGAGCCCCACATCGGGCTCTCTCTGCTTGGCGGGAAGCCTGCTTCCTCCTCTCTCTCTCTGCCTGCCTCTCCGCCTACTTGTGATCTCTGTCTGTCATATAAATAAATAAAATCTTTAAAAAATAAATAAATAAATAAATATACCTCCTGAGGAAAGGGGAGCAAAGAACAAAGAGAAAAGATCTTTCAAATTTGCAAGACTTCACAGTTTCCCTCGGGCCTTGCCATGTTTTCATATGTGCTAAGTATGTAGATGGTGTGTCTTTGGGCTACAGCTCTAAGATGAGTGGATCTGAGCTACTGCATATCCTACAATAAAGCTGATAGGGACCAGGTTCCTCTTTAAAACTCTTTACTACCTTGAATCTGAGTCACAACTACTGATATAAATGACACAGCCACATGGTTCCCTTGATTAGAGCCCTTAGTCCAACAAACATGGCAATGATATCAAAAGACAACACCTGCAAAGAAGTATTTGTGTGTGGCATTATGTGACCTATTTAAGTTCTATATATACAATGGTGGAAAATGACTGGCAAATGCATAGTTGCATCATATACTTAAATTGCAATTGTGAAACTTTCCTTTGATTAAGATGTTGTACTTTTGATTGCATACCATGAGGAGAAAATAGTAAGTAAATTTGCAACTGTCCTTACACGTCAATCCAATGAGTCATTTATATTTAAACAGAAAACTAATTTCCACAAGGCAAATATAGCAAGAAAGACTACTTTGGGATTTTTTAGTTGCTTCAGAGATCAGAAGGAAAAAATATCACCCTTCAGAAATTCTGTAGGTTTACATGTGGATGAGATATTGTGGGTGGTCATGGTTGATATATATTATATAATAAGGAACATAACTTGTGATAGACATTTCCCCCTACTGCAACATACGGGTATGACATACCTTTAATTATATTATTCAGATTCAACTAACTTTTTTAAAACTTGATAACCAGTGTCCAAAGGAAAACAAGTTTTGATTCTTATCAGTTCTGACGTCTTTCGACCAGTTAAAAGCAGTGACTAAAATATATATACTCTTTCTTGTTTAATTGTTAAGAGAAACAATGACTGGTCATGTGAAGTAAGCTTCTAATCAAGAAAAATGCTTTTTCCCTAAATAAAAGTAAATGTAAAAAGGAATCTTCAATTAAGAACGGATCATTGCTTTTCCCTAAATATAATGACCTCCTATTTCTTTCCAGTTGGTTGGATTTCAATGGAAATAACCTTTATGTTAAGTTTATTTAGTCTTAGTTTGCTATGAAAACACGAACTGTGCCTTTATTGTTGATTGGAAAAGGGCTGTCTGCATGGCCTTGGGAAACTGTTATATGCAAATAGGCAAACACAGGTCATTATAATATGAACTAAGACTTGCTTGCATACAAAAATATCAATGGTATAGTATAGCCATTAAAGATTTTTAGGAAGAATATGTTCTAACAGGCTCCTAGTTCCAGTGAAGAACCAACCTGTGGTGCTCTTGAGTTTGATATAATGATGTATTTATAAAAGACATATTCATTATCATATAGATTTTTTCCACTCAACATTTAAAAAGGAACCATCCCAGAGACCTTGTTCCTAGAAACTGAGAAGAGTAGGAGAAGGAGGGTTGAGTATCATTTTCTTTAAAAGTTTTAAATGGTAAACTTTCTCAAATGATATTTAAATAAGGCTTTTTAAACTTCCTACAGTTTGTAGAGACAAGTGTGCTCAACATATCTGAATCTAAATGGTAAGACTGGGAGGGGTTGGGGAGAAGAGAGGATTGATTCTCCTAAACCCCAAAATGGGACATCTGTGCTACTACTCCCAGAAGCTGAGGCATAAACCTCTATGTGTCTAAACATAGAAGAAGCAGTTCATCATTCTTTTGAACATAAAATATTCTAAAATGCTATTAGTAATGATACTCATAGCCACAGGCTGCTGAGGCTCTGAGTGAGGAACACAAAAGCAGTAAAATGAGGGCAGCAGGTCTACGTCTACACAATCTTCTGGTGGATGGCACTTCCACTTATGATAATGAATGATACCTGAGCTTCTTAATGCCAACATATCCCATGACCGGACTTTAAGCTTTGACCATTGTTTGAATACTTTCTATGGAGTGATCATTCTGTGTTACTACAGTGTTTGCCATAGAGAGAATTGATAGATACTTCATACATTTTTTTTTCATTAAAGTTAATTGAATATACTTCTAAGCATTTGCAATCGTGTTGCTTTCAATCAGGTAAAAGTCTTGTTATAACAATATTTTGGGTATCGGAAACTTCTGTATAACTAAGCTACCTCTCTATCCCTGCCTGTGTCCCAAATAAACAAGGCTTCAGTGATCTGATTATATTTCTTTCCTTACAACACAATTTTACAATGGCTCTTCCTTTGTCTTTCTTTTTTTTATTACTGTTGTTGACTTTTTCTATTGCTTTTTACAATAATAGATATGCTTTACCAGCAAACAAAGTAAAATAGAACAAAACAAACAAAGACATGTGCTATTTATAGCATGTCTGGGAAGGCAAACTAAGCTTACATATCTAATAGAAATATTTCTCCTTTTATTTTGTTCTTAAGTGAAAGTGAAATCATCCTTCAAATTCTCTTAACCTTCCTACTCCAAATAACTCAACCATCTAAATAAAATCTACCTATGCGGCAAATTATCCACTAAAACAAAACATCCACAAGAAAAGGTATCAGACCAGAAGGTAAAGATACAATAAAGATCTGGATCTGGTCCTTATTTCTGACACCTATTCATTTTCTTCAGCGGATTCCAAAGACTTTTACCTTACAATGACTACCAACACATTGACTGATTCATCCGAATGCTTTCAGGCTAGGAGGAACTTTAAACAGATGGTCCAACTTTGTTTGTTTCTAAGGATGACTAATCAGGTATATATAGCTAGAACTATTTTACGGTTTATCAGAAATCCTTTGGAGCTCACCAAACAATCTGGACCTAACCTCAGTTTGTGGAAGAGCAGGTTCCTCTAGATGATATCTAATATGTAAATGTGACTGAGAAGAATAAATTTGTGACCCATGATGGCACATGGTATGCTGGAAGCAATTTAATTGCCTCTTCTTCTAATTTCTTAGACAATTTTCTAAGTATCTGTCTTAGAGAAATAATCACTTATTACTTTTCTTACTTGGAATCCACTGTCCGTGCACATTAACCATATTAACAAAAAGGAGAGGTTACAAACAAAATGCGTTTACGATCATATTTCACCAGTCAACGATAAGAAGTGCAAAATAGCAATGTGATTTTTCATAAAGCAATTTTATGCCATCCCTACACACTTGATATTTAAATACTTTTTTATTTTATAAAATAATGGGACAATTAAAAAGATGACAAGTCCATGATAGTCCTCAAATTTCATGACAGTTTTGCTAATCTATGATAAATAAAGCTTTAAGAACAACTGGAAATTTGTGTAAGCCTTTGCTTTCTTAATTCACTCAGTTTTTTTATTCTCATAGCAAAACAGCTAGCTATAACAATAAAAATACAATAAAGAATTTAAAAAATGCGATTATTTACCCCAGCATTCTCCAGTTTCATCTCCCTGAGGTAACCAATACTAACCTATGTATTATTTATATTTCCTCACCTTTTTCTGTACTCACAAAAATGTTTACATACGTCGGGGAGGAAAAAAATTTTCTCTACCTTTTTAGATGGTTTTAGCTGGTCCATTAATTAACCTGACATAAGACAGATCAACAAAAGGAAAACAAATTTAAGTGGGGCAACTGAGGCTTATATGCCACCCTGAGTTAAGGAGAAGAAAGTAGGGGTCTGAGACATCAAAGGGAAGAAGATAAATCACAGGCAGATGGGAAGAGCAAATGTTTGGTAAACAAATGTTAGTCATGCCACACAGAGGCAACTGGGCACAGAGAGGAATTTGAATAAATAAGCTGAACTCTCCCAGCTTACCACACCTCGCTCATACTCTTTGTAGCTATCTCTGGTGATAGCTCTCTGCCTAGACCAGACCCTCTACCTAAGTTCTTTTAGGCACTTAAGAGAAGAGGTGAAAAGCTCTTCATGACACTTCCTAGCCTTGATTCTCTTCAGCTCAAAATAATCCACATGCTAAAGTGGCACATTCTGGAGCAGCCTGCTCTGAACCCCATCAGTTCCCTTCTCTGAAACTTCCCTGGAAGTTTCATATAATAAAAGCTGAGCTGTAGATTGCTTCCTTATTTCATTGATTAATCTGTTAGGCTTGAAAATGGGTCAGCTCAGTTAAACAGTTGATGGTGATGCACCTGCGCTTTTGACGTTAGGCCTGTATTGTGCAAGAAATCAGGTAGTTAATAAAGCATTTCTATGGAAACAAAAGAAAAATGATGGTTAATGATTGGAGCAAGTTATAAACCAATTTTTGAGCCCAGAGAGCAGCCAGTCAAGATTTCTAGGTGTCAGGGTTAAAGCATCTTTTGCAGTTTGAATGTCTCCGATGATATCATCAATGTTCAGCTAAATTTTCTGAGTAGCCCACATAGTAACAGGTACAAAGATTGTCTAAACATGAGTTATTGCAGCGATTTCTCTGATGTTTATATCAAATTGTTCACAGTCAGTTTACAGGGCTTCAGGAAAGAGCAATTTTTTTTCTTAGTTATTCAAAGTCAAAAGTGGTAGAAAATTGGAAGTTTAAAGATTTGTAGCCAAATTTTGGAAGAAACTAGAATTCAACATCAAGTTGATTTACTGGTAGAAAACAAAACCTCGAAGACAAGTAACAACACTAGCATCTGATATCCATAAGGGATATTTGGAAGTAGGTCAACTCTGCCATAAATTTCAAACCAAAGCGTAGCAGATTATTTGCCAGATTTTCATCTTACAGTCCCAGGCCTCATAACACCCCCCCCCAAAAAAAAGGAAAAAAAAATAGGAGGATATCTAACTACAAAGATACTGAATGTCATATTAATTATAATTTGTTCTGGATTATTGCTTTTTATTTTATAAGATCCATTGTTTTAATTAACCAGATTTTAAAACCCAGGGACTCAAATACTGATAATCTTTCCAGAAAAGTTGAGTTTTTTTGCGGTGGCACTCCAATTCATAAACCAAATTACTTTTTTGCCACTCAAGTTAGAATATAAACAAGTAGATATTTAAGAGGATGACAGGTGAAGGGAAATAATCTTTGTGTATCATAATCATAAAACAAACTATTGAGGAATTACTGAAATAATCTAATTTTATGAGTTAGTTGGTTGATGAGTTGATCATTATTTGTGTCTTTTTGTAATTCTGCATTTAAAAACCATACCAGGTATTTCAGTTGAATGGGACACATCTACCTCTCTCCTGAGCAATCCCCAAGCTCAGTGTGCTTTTCCATGCACACCTTTACTTGATATATCAACGCACTTTTCATTATCTTAAATTGAGTTAATTCCTCATTAACTAGTTTTATTTTACTGAGTTTCATACCTATATAGCACAAAAAGAGATTCAAGTTCTCTATTTCCTTCCAAATATTGTCAACAGCTTTAATTCCTTCAGGGTATGGAAGAGAGGTGTTGTGTACGCCTGTGGACTTGCCAGCAATAAAGCCAACATAAAATTAGTTAAGGAGGAAGAAGGGGAATTGGGAGGCTTTCTGTGCTGCTTTTACTAATCTAAAAGAAATCGCTAGAGTCATTTACTTTCCATTCTCTTTACGATAATTGACTCACACAACCCATCTCTTTTTCTTCAAATAGTTCTGCAATGATCAAACTAGATTGGATCTTTCTGTGGTTGTGTCTTTTATTTTATAAGCACAATTATTCAAATAACAAATGGGAAAATTATCCATAAGTATGCACACCCGATCAAGGATAAATCTACAAATGTTCCATTAGTAATTACAGACAGTATTTCAAATATGGCCCATATTTTTGCAGATAGCTGAACATACTAAATATTAAGTTCTTGATTGGACAAAATTTCAAATCAACCAGAATATAATACTGGAAGGGAGGACAATATTATTAAGAAAACTATTTTGGGGTAAAAGTCCCTCAGAAATTTGGAAGGATCTTATTTTTTTAAATATTTTATTTATTTATTTTGACAGGGAGAAATCACAAGTAGGCAGAGAGACAGTCAGATAGAGAGGGGGAAGCAGGTTCCCCGCTGAGCTGAGAGCCCAACTCGGGGCCCGATCCCAGGACCCTGAGATCATGACCTGAGCCAAAAGCAGAGGCTTTAATCCACTGAGCCATCCAGGTGCCCCTGAAAGGATTTTAATTTAAAACCTCAGGCAGGTTTGATAATTATCCACATGTGAGGGCATGATGCCACACAGCATTATATTATGAAATATTTTCTAATTGGACCAATTTGATAAATTGTCAGCCATAATTCTAAATATGCCAGTTTTGGAGAAAGGGGTGGGACAACTAAGATTTAAGGAACATTGTGATCCATGGCCTTAAAAATCGGGAATAAAGAGAAAGGCCACAATCAGCAAGGGGAGAAAAAGTGAATTCCTACCACACAGGATTAAGAAATGTAGCTGACCAGTTTTGAATACCTACTATGTGCCCTATATCCAGCTAGTTTCTAAAAATACCAAGGTAAAAGATGCAGTTATTTGACTTAGAGAACATGCAGTCTAGTACATACCAGAATAGTGCAATTCAGATAAAACAGGGCCACATAACGTGAATGATATCTTAGGTTACTTTTAAGAACTGCAGATTAGAGTTTTGTATCCCTATTTATTCAAGGATAGAATCACATATGTGCAAGAGAGAATGTCCCCACTGTCTTGCTCTTTGTCCAGTTGTGGAGTATGTGTAAGCTCTTTGCAGAAGCATCCCCAGTGCCTACCATCTGGACCCAACACAGAGTTTGCTAGGCTAAGTCACCACAGTTAGCCTCTTAACCACTAGGTCCTTCCACTGTATCCAAAAACAAACTCCATCAAAGGATAATGCTTCAACTTGTCCATTTTTACCTACCACTTCTATGTGGTTCTGTAGATAATTCCAGGTGGTGGTGTGGATCCCTGAATACTTAGGGTATTAACAGTAAAAAAATTTTAGGGCCAAATTTATGCACTAGGTCTCTAAGTCATTCTTTTTGCTACACAGAGGAAGAGACAAAGGACAAGTAAGCAAAGGGTGAAAGGAGAGGGTAGAGGAAACAGAGAAAAAGAGAGAAAGGCCATGTAAGTCCTACAAAAGACTTTGAAGAGGGGCATCTGGCTGGCTCATTCAGTTAAGCATCCAAATCTTGGTTTCTGCTCAGGTCGTGATCTCAGGGTTATGAGATGGAACCCTGCACGGTCCCCACATTGGGCCCACATTGGTGCCCATGTTAGTGGCCCCTTCCCAATGCTCAGTGCAGAGTCTGCTTAGGACTCTCTCTCCTTCTCGCTCTGCCTCTCCTCCACCTCTGCACATGCACATGTGTGCACATGGTCTCTCTCTGTCCTTCTCCCTCTTGAGTATATAAATCTGAAAAAGAAAAGACTTTGTAAGAAAAAAAAAACACATCACAAACTGAACTTCAATCCGTGATCTATGATTTAGGCAGAAAGTAGCAGACTAATTTTAAGCTTTGTCTCTTTTATCCCCTAGTATAACAAGGCTTACTACAGCAAAGATAGGCTGTGATTTCTCATTTTAAATTAGGTAAGGAAAACCAGGTATGGCTGTTCGTTAGTTATATGGTCCATTTACAAAGATTCTTAACTTAAGTAGACTCTATGCCCAACATGGTGTCCACTGTGGATCTTGAACTCACAACTCTGAGATCAAGACCTGAGCTGAGATCAAGAGTCAGACACTTAACCAACTGAGCCACCCAGACGTCCTCTATGGGGGCATTTAAAATTCTGGTAAAGGCTGTGGACCTCCCCCAGAGAAGTGTAGATGTGCATACATACATACAAGACTTTTCCATGCGGCTTCAAGGTGGTCCCAGAATCCATGCAGCCATCCATAGATCCAGGCTTGGGTTAACAGGTTGTCTGTCTTAGTTGCATTTCCAGGTCATTATAATAATGACAAAGAAGAAAAATATGAATTCTATGCTGTATGTATATAAAAACCTATGAAGCAGCATACTGGGTCAGAGCAATGCATGTATTTAATAAGAACATAAGAAACAGGACACTGGATAAGATTAATGGGCCTCTAGCTCTTTTTTCAGTTTCTAAGAGTGGTCTTAAGAAAAATTGGAGAGTATAAGAAATAACTCATGATTCTCATTTTATCTAAAATAATTAGAGTTCTTCAATTAAATATATCTAACCTTCTCTGAGCAACCCAATTTCTGTCTCTACTCAGTGGACAAGAATATACCCAAACTTGTCTCTTTCTTGAACTTCAGAAAAAGGAGAAAGAATGAACAAGTGAACAAACAGACAACTGGGCCAAGGCCAAATACATCCCTCTGCTTTGACCTTGACTCCTTTCCCTCATAAGTATCACAAATCTTCTTCTCAGGTGTTAGAAGGTAAAGATGACATGAAACACCAAAGGAAACTGACTGTATACTGATAGCCCCAATAGAAGCACAAAACACCTTTAAATATCTCAGCAGCTAAAAAATTTATTTATTACTATGCCTGAGAGACAAAGAGGAAGAATATATACATTAAAATATGTGTGTCTCATATCCTCCAAATAAAATCTAAATTCACTGAAGCTCTCTGAAATAATGGCTTACTAGAGAAAAAAAAAAATGTATTAAGAATAAATTTTTCATGGGACAAAGTTTGCATTTAACCAGTGTGCCTCTTATCCAAATGAATGAATTTTCTTCCTTAAAAAATTTCACACATCAATGGTAACATGAAGTTCAGTAATTATCTTCTATCTTCTATATTTCTAACATTGGGTGATGCAGTAATTCTTCTATGTCAAGATGTAAAGCAGTTGGGAATTGAACAAAATTAACACACACAGTTCATGTTGGTCATGATCTGAGAATACCATTTACCATTTTTGCCCAAGTGAGAAGCACTGGCTGGTGGGGGAGGGGGACTCTCCTGAGAAAGGAAAGTTGTTAAAACAATAGGCCTTTAAAATAATTACCCCTGCACTAAAAATGCCAAAAAATAAAATTATAATAAATTTGAATAGTCCTTTTTAAAAATGTTACTGATTTTTAAGATGTTTCTTACATAAGAGAATCAAGATGGCTGTATGAATAGTAAAATTACATTGTATCAGTTTCAGGGTATTCATTCAAGTTTAATAAAATTTTAATAGAAATATGTTTGATGATTTTAACTTACTGCTGAATGAATAGTTTTCTGCAGGATTTGATATTATATGACTCGAGAAAAGATTATTAAGAAGACATATAATGCACTTTTATAAAAGATACTTGCAGGAAACCATTAGATGATACAGAAAATCAATAATGCCCTAGTGCCAATTTCAGCAACATTAAAATTACAGTGCTCGTTGATATTTATGATGATAGAACTACCAAATCATTATTTTTATCTTTCACCACATTGGCATTTTTCTTTGTTATCCAGCACCAGTTGCTAATTTTGATCAGTTTCTTTTAAAAGTGTTTTATGATGATCTTGTTCCTAAACAGCTCTTCTCAGGGAACTTTAACAGTCCATTCTTACTAATTCAGGGTATAAATGGATTGGTAAATCTCTGCCCTTTTAGGAAAGACATAATAATTGTAAAATATTAAGACATTCAAAATGGATCTTAGCAGAACCAAGTAAATAGGATTTAATAAACAGAGTTTCCCAGCCTCCTTTATTTCCATAAGGAAAAAAATAATGATGGTCTAGCCTCATTATCTCACATGCATAGAACTGAGGTCCAAACAGCAATGAATTACCCAAGAGTAGAGTTCTACATAGGATACAAACAAATCTCTTGAGTTTCAACCATGTCCTTCTCCAAGGCCACCCAGATTATCATCTCACACAAAAAGGAGTACAGAACTTACATTTACTTGGCTTCGGAAGTAACTCTATGATTTTTTCTTAATCAACTAAAATGTAATTGCCAGTGGAATCTAGATAAATTCAGAGGACAAGAAGAGAAAATAATAGATATGATGAGATGCCATTTCTCTAGTTTGCTGCCTTGGTACTCTGGGTAATAGGAAACAGAAGCTATTTGACTGCATCCCTCAGTTACTAGGATTCTCCACAAGTAAGGAGATGCAATAAGACACACCTACCCGCCCCCCAAAATGATGTCTAGGATTGCTGCCTCCTTCTTGAAAAGGATAAGAAAAACTTTGATGATTTCCCAAACCCTGAGCCTCTCTAGTTGTAGAATATAGAAATAGCAACTGTCAGAGTCAGAGTCTTTTCACTGATGGCTTCCATGAGGTAGGAGGTCTGCAGCACTGGTAGGAAGCTGGGAGAAACTATTCAGATCTTATCCCATACTGAATCTCCTGTGCATCATCCCTTTTCCACAGTAACCAGTCTCATAGACACTAACACATGTAATAACGGCAGCAGTAACGGAAGGTGGCGGAGAAAGTTCACATGAATCCCAGTGAAATTTGTTTCCAAAGATGATTCTACTGCCTCTATCTTCAAAAATGAAGGCGTGTCCATAATATATAAGGATTTATGTCAAACCATAGTCCTTTGGAGCTCTGAAAGTCACAGGTGAATACTGCATTTTGACATAAAAATTTTTCTAATATGCTGTTCCTCCAGACTATTTTTATCATTTTTTCCTAATCTCTATATAGAGTTCCATGGAATTTATCTTGTAGGTCAATCCTGAGAGTGAAATCAATTTTTACATTCTCCCTGGGTGACCCTGGCTATCATTATGTTATGTTAAGCTAGAAACTATAGTGAGCAAGTCCCACATCTCTCTATAGATCAGATCTGTTATGGGCTGAATCGGCCTCAGAAGAAACCAAATCTGACAACACCTTGATCTTGGCCTCCAGAACTATGAGAAATACATATGTGTTGTTTAAATTATCCACTCTGGTATTTTGTTATGGTAGTCCTTTCAAACTAGTACATGATTCTTCTCCTCAGCTCCAGATCCATAAATAGAACAGCATTCTAGTTATCTCAAACTGCGTGTTTCATAACTTCCCCAAACCTAACATGTTTAAAATTAAATTCACTTTATTTCCTTCAGGATCTGCTTCTCTTCTTTTAGTCCCACACTGATGGTAGGCATCTACATCTAACCAGTTGCTGAACCAGAAATCTGGGAGTCTTCGTTGCAACCGTTCTGTTTCTTCAGCCACCTATTTCTATTCAGTTACCAGATAGTGTTAATCCTAGAGCTCTCGAGTCCATCCTTCTTCTCCATGTCATTATTTCCCACTTAAATGCTTCATCAGACCCTTACCTGGTCTCCTGTCTCATCTTGTCCTGCTCTAATCAGTCCTTTGCACTGCAGCCAAAACGAGCTTACCAAAATGCAAATCGTATTATATCACGCCCCTGCAATAAATCTTCTAATGCTTCCTCATAGCCTACAAAATAAAATCCAAGTTCTCATTATGCCCTCCAGGACCTGTGTCATCTGCCCTCCAGGCTTCCTGAACAACATGGAGTGTTTGAATGTTCACTGTTCCTCCTTCCATGCCTTTGTCCTACCTTCCCTTCTTCATCTACTTAACTCTAATTTTTCCTTCAATAGTGGCCACAGGTGACACCTATAAAAAGCCTCACTTAAATGGCCTGCCACAGCCCAGCCTATTCTATGTGCCCCTCAAGATCCAACAGCATTTTATATACATTAGTCCAATAACAGACACTTTTCTTATGAATCTAAGGCACTAGATTTAACGTCTTTGAAAAACTTGTCTTTGCATCCTGAGGGTCTCGTATGAGTTCAATAAATGTAAATTGATGGGAGAATAAATTGAGGGATGAATATGAGTGCAGGTTTAGATGTGTTAAATTGTATCTAGAATTTCCTAAGGTAAAGCCATTAGTAGACCTGGTTATATTCTATGTGTCTGAGAATTTTTGTAGATAAATATTTTCAGATAAGTACCCTAATCCCTCCAGTTATTAAATTTTCCCTTCTCCTATTAAAAAATTACAACCACATTCTGAAAGTAATTTATTGACGTGTCTTCCCAGTTCTACAGTTTCATAAACTTCTTCTAGCTTCATGGTCAACCACATGTGCCCACAAGGCGCAAGGCCCTCAAATTAATATTACTGCATTTTTACTTATATTGTACCTGGAGTGTGTATGTGAGGGGAGGATTCTTTTCTCAAAAAAGTTAAATAGTAAAGTATGCCTTTGAAACAAAATTGATTTCAAAATAAATACGCCTTTGCTCTACACCTCTTTTTTTTTTTAAGATTTTATTTATTTATTTGACAGACAGAAATCACAAGCAGACAGAGAGTGGGGTGGAGGTTGGTGGGGGGGCGGGAAGCAGGCTCCCTGCTTAACAGAAAGCCCGATGTGGGGCTCGATCCCACGACCCTGAGATCATGACCTGAGCCAAAGGCAGAGGCCCAACCCACTGAGCCACCCAGAAGCCCTGGTGTATATCTCTATATAAAGTAATTCCTTGATTTTTACACAATTTTTATAATGACTATTTACCAAAACTTTATCTTCTCCAAGCCTTGATTAAACGTAAAAAAATAAAAAATAAAAACTTTTCCTATCTGCAACTTGTTCTTTTTTTGAATTATGACTTTCTTTACCTGTCTTATCTTACAAGTCTTTTGTCAAATGACAACTTATTCATCTCTCTAGTTATTTAGAATCAATACAAATTGTTCAAGTTAGCAAGTTAGCAAGCTTGCTAACTCCTTGGGTTTTTAACTTTACGATTCTTTATTGAGTTTCCCCTGTTTTTCTATAGTGAATTCATGCTTATAGGCAGCATATGTCTCAGTTTCTGGAATATGTATAAGAATGAATTGTAGAGAGACTACCCATCTGCCACATACCTATTTCCATCTCAGGCCTATATGCCTTCAGCTAGAACGTAGATGTCAGGAATGAGAATGACCCCGAGTGTTATTGTGCTCTCCTAACACTTCGCTTCTTCCTCAATGATCTCACTTATCAGAGTATTATAATGAGCTATATCGCTGTAGACCTCTTGGCTAGTTTGTAAATTATCTGAATGTAGTATCTACTGATGCATTTTCTATTCCCAGCACCAAAACAACCTAACACTTAGAGATGCTCAGTAAAGGGTGGTTGTATTGAATTGTTTTGGTTAGATACTTTTCAATCGCTAATGTTGAAAGCATTTTCTTTTTTCTTTCTTTCTTTCTTTCCTTCTTTCTTTCTTTCTTTCTTTTTTTTTTTTGTGGAGTCTTTTTAAAAATTTTCTCCTTCCTTTTTTGCAATTAAACAGAATTTTACCATTAACATAAAATGCATTTTGAGTGTATTTCACTTGGTTTAATTGCAGGTTAGGCATCGCGTAGTCCCACTGTGCTCAGTTCTGCATCATTGAATTTAACTGCACTAACTTTCGTTTCTAGATGTCTTTAAATTGTATGGATTGTTAATCTTTCTAGGTTGTAGCATTACCTGTGGTATTTTCTGTCTCTGGCTTAACATTACAATCATGCTTTGAAGAATACAGGGATTCTATATTGGTCAGAAACTCATATTTCTTTAATAACGTACTGAATATTATAATGCGATTCATTTGAAGATAGACATACTTCAAGATATCAAGGATGAGTTAAGAAGTGAGGAAAAATCCTGATACAATTTACATTTCTCTCGAGAATTACTATACATATATTTTCCATGGTAACCAGGTTTATTTTCTAGTTTGTTTGTTTGTTTTTTTGCTTTTCTTTTTTACAGTATTTCTTCCCCTTGCATCTCTGGCTATTTCAAAATACAATGGCTAAGATGCTTACAAATCCAATTGTTTGGTGATTCATAATAGAAAGGAGAAAAGAGGAATCTGAGTGACCACAATCTACATAAGAACTAAGAATAGTATCCTTTTTAAAAACTTATATGAAGTAATCAAATTTACTCTGTTGTTGAAAAATGGAAACCTGAGATCATAAAATCATAACTAGTGAAGTTGGGTCCTGATTAAATAAGTATTCTGTTGATTCAATGGGTAATCACTATGGAAAAATCAAGCAAGGTCATGATCACAGTAAGTTGAAAACTGCTATTCATATCTTGGTGACTCTTGCAGTGACCAAGCTATTTGTGTTTAAGATCAGAGGGTAGCTATAACAAAGTCTTTGGAACTGAATAAAGGCAGAAATCAGAGGTACCTGGTAGAATTTTTTTTTTTTTTTTTAAGAATTGATATCTGTAACAATAGAGAAAGAGCTACCAAAAGTTATCTGTGAGTAAGTGGAAATATACAACATTTACATGACTGATGTCAGAGGGTGTGTGAGTAGCCAGTCACCCTGGAAAGAATCAGTTCCAGGCAAGAGTAAGCCAATAAACCAAGCAAGTCATAAGATCCAGGAAAGACTGATGAAAATAAGGTGAGAAGGACCATTTGCAAGTCCCCCAAACTCAGTATCCAGCTAGTCATTGTGAAGTAGTTAAGTAAAGAGGTAGGTCTGCTATTGAGTTGAATGTCCATGACTGTTTACAATTGGTGGTGAGAATGCAAATATATAGAAAAGATCTAATGCTGATCTAAATGTTACAGAAATTTGAACATCCAGAAGATGGAATGTTGGAACACTTACTTCCAGAGACATCAAGAGCATAAATTGGATGAGGTTCCATAGTCTTTGAAACATCATCTCCAATTATTATAAGTGATGTTAGTACTTTAATTTTTGCTTTCAAAATGCTAAGATATTCCAAAGACTAGTTTCAGTAGAAAAAGTTTGCAATACGAAGGAGTTCTTTAATTCCTAATTTGACTAATGTTGGCTTATGTTTTAAAAGGAGATTAAAACATATTTCTAGGTCAGTAAGAATATGTATAGCAAGTGTTATTTTAGGGTTCATGAAACTAACCAGCAGTCCATATAGCTTAATCGGTGTTCCATCTATATATTTTATTGGAAATGTGATCATTAATTTATGAGCCATTTTTGTTGAATTGTCAGTGCAATAGATGGCTTTAATGAATTGAGATTAAGGCTGATCCTTCACACCATTTATTGAAAATAAGCCTTATCTGAACAGAACACATGCAGTGTGTTAGCATGGGTTACATTTAAACTTCATTATGATTTCTGAATATTAACTCTAAGATAGGTAGGGGAATCTGACCTTAGCAAGAACATCACCTACATTTATACCAGAAGCTAAAAAAGAATTGTGAATTTCCAATTCTGTATTGTATTCAATTGCAAAGGACTTAGCACCACAAAAATATATCTATTTTTTTATTCCCTAGAACTCTTAAAACACACACACACACACACACATATGTATGTGTGTTTATTTACATATACACGTATATATTATTTTCTCTCATACCTATTTTATATATTTTACATGTATTTATACTTACTTTTAGCAAGGACATATTATAATACAAAAGTGCAGCGTTGGGGGGTGTGTATGTTTTAGTTCACAACATAAAAACTTCTGAAACTTGACCCGATTGTACTTGACTTTAGAGTTACCCTTCTAAGGTAACAGTGCTTTCTAAAAAATGTATATTGTTGTTAAACAATAAGCCCTTAAAAAGCACTAAATGTGGTGGAGAATATATACAGAAAACATGCTTAAGCAGTTACATAGCTTACATAAGCAGTGAAGTTTCCATATTTGTATATATTTCCCTCCTGTATATATTATTCCATCTGGTAGCCTACCCTGAGGCCTCATTTTATCACCCTACTTGTCCTGTAAAGTTTCTTGAGATTTTTATTGAAAGAAACAATGAAAATGCAAATTAGTTATATTTTTCATCATAATCCTTTTTTATGCTGAAGGATCCCTCTCCCTTTCCTGTTCCTGCTTCTGTACTCTACTTCCAATGAGTTTCATTGCCCCAAAGCTATCATTTTTAGGCTTCTAATATTGTTTTCTGTTCACAGGGCTTAATAACTACTTTTTAATGGATTCTGTTTACCTCAGAGGCAGGCATTTTGGAGAATTCAGCTTATATGAGGGCAGGATTAAAAACTTCTATGTGACTTTGGGGCTTCTTCCCTCAGAAAATTAAAACGGCTTAATCTTTTGACTGAAAAAGGAACCGAAATGATTCCTTCTAAAATGAGACACTTGGGATTTGAAAGGGATCGCTAAAGAGACAGTCCTGCATGTAGTTAAACACATAGGCAGCATATTTTACACCCAGAATTATTTAAGTTCTTTTTATTATTATTATTATTTATTATTATTATTTTACCTGCTTAAAAAAAATGGCGGCCTAACCAAGCTAGAGGTGGTCATTCTATTGCTCCAACAAAAATAACTATGGAATCCAAGTTGTATAGTCCTTTAAAAGTTTCTTTTTCGACTTAAAATTTTCTCCATTTCTCTGCTTCCTTCAGTCATGAAAAGTCCATTTCATAAGTGATTTGAATAATGCCAAATTTAATTCCCAAGAAAGTCCTTTCATTTATTCATTTGCTCGAACTTACACATATGTCGCTCCTGTGTCCCTAATACCTGCAGAGATTGACAGGGGACACAAAGTCTTGTCTCATGTCCCGCCTACTGATAGATTAAGGCAGAGGAAGAAGTCCGGAGATGGTTTAAATTTGGGTAGACAGAGATAAGAGAATTAAAAGAAAAAGCTGCCTTTCGTTTTATTTTATTTTATTTTATTTTATTTTATTTTATTTTATTTTATTTAGACATGATTCGGTTACATGTGAATACTTGACCCCTACAAGGCAATTTAAAGGAGACAACCACTAACTGATGGAAGAAACAATAGTCAGAGAACACTAGGCATGATCTACAGCAAACTTCTATAGTTCAAACCAGGCGCCAACAAGGAAGGCACCATGCTACAAAGTTGAGGTACAAAGAAGAAAAATGTATCATTCCCACCTCCTAAACATGTGGCTGGGAAGACAAGGTTAATACAAATAAGCACTCTCTTCATTTAATTTCCATCTTCTGAACGCCCTGGCACTTTACCAGTATTTATCTTCTACGTTTCCCATTATCTGCTGTGTTTTAGTTATTCCTACATATACATGTGAGATCTCTGATTCCAAACTGTGAGTCCTATGAGTTCAACAACCACATGACTACTTCATCCAAGTATAGTACCAAGCAGCATACCTCACAGCAAAGGACACATAACAATAGTTAATGAATGAATGAATAAAAGAAAGTATAAGGCAAAATAACGCATGTGAAGTACCACATACATCAGCTCTTCAACTAAATGTCATATTAGAGAGGCTTTCCCTGGCCATGCAGTCCACATTTTTCCCTAGCCCACCACCTCTCTGACCACTCGCATTGCTTCATTTGCAAAGTTTTTATTGCTGCCTTTTTAAATATGAAATATTAATTTATTTGTATTCAAATCCAATTCTACATAAGCTTCATGGGAAAGCAGAAAGGGTCTGTTTTATCTAATGCTATGAAAATCCCTTCCTTTTAGGGCACTACCTGATACAAAGAAGTACTCAATAAATGTTGAATCAAGAAATGAAGAACTAAAGTTGTAGGAGATGTTGATGAGTTTAATTTTAGATAAAATGGATTTAAGGCACTAACAAGCCCTCTAGACAGAGTTAATAAACTCCCAAACACTAAATCAAGAGAGCAGACCCCCTGTGGTGCTGAGGGCCCTGACTGACATGCTAACATGTGCTACATGTTGGTGTAGCTGTTGGCTGATCAGTAATACCATGCTAATTAGTATTTAAGGTGAAATCCCATAGTTCATATGCAAGCACTGAGTCGTTTTAACAGCTTATTTATATGTACTGCGTCTCTAGCTATATAAACAGGCAGTTCTCCAAAGTAGACATTTCAAACTGACATTTGGATGGGATACATGGCCCCTGAAGAATTAAGACTGCCCAGGAATAATCATTTCAGAGAACTGGACTGAAATTTAGACGTCAGGACCTCTGCTGCTACCAAATAATTAAGGAGGCTTGGATTTCTGTGTCTCAATTCTCCCCCGCCCCATGGAGGTAGGGGGTATAGAGACAGCATATATGGATGAAAAATTCTGTCCAACTGTAAGGCTTCCAGATTCTATTATCATCACATGGAAGGTTTGGGTAGTCAGAGCCATGGGGAAGATGACAAAAAAAGCAAGACGATCGTGTTCTAACTAAACACATTCATACTGCAAGCACCATTCTTCACCTGTGCCGACATCTGGTGACATTTGTCTTAGAAATATTTAAAATGCATCAGTAACAAATAGTTTCTAAATCCATTTCTATAAAATGAAGGAGTAAGCTTTATGATTTCAGTATAAAGGTTTTAACCTTCTTTCTATTAAATTTTCATCAAGCTAGAGCAGGTTCGTAAATGAGGTTTCGGCTTTATAATTTCTGTCTACGTTTGGTCATAATTATTCATATTTTAATTGATGAATATCAAGAAGTCCATTTGCCAGCAGTATTATAAAAAAATAAAAACAGGTAGAATATGTGAATGCTGGTTTTATATCAGAGATTTAGAGTTATTTTTAATAACATACATGGAAATATCCTTTGCTGAATGTCCATATACAAGCACTTTATTTATCATATAATAACATAATTAGGCTAACTAAGCAGCTAATACTAACTTAGAGATAATTAAATGAGACTCCCAAAAAGGCACAGTTAAACTTTAAGTAGATAATAGTGCAATAGAAAAGACACCGTTTAAAAGCAAATGATAAAACCCAACATAATGTAATGAATATAAATTAACTTTAATTGTAGTTTATTGTCTCATTTTCAAAAACACAATCTCCAACTCTGCTAGAACACAAGTTATCATAACTTCCAGCAATTCATTTCATCAGTGCAGTAGTAACCTTCCCTGGTTTTCCTTTTTCCAAATTAAGGAACATTAACGTAATTTCACAAGATTTCTGTATGTTTTCTCTACGTGAAGGTTGCTTTCATTATATCAACTATTTCTCTCAGAGATATGTGGAGGAATAAAAGATAATATTAGCAAATATTAGAGCAATAATACATCTGTTGGTGTAGACGATAAATTATATTACCAGAGCATTTAAAAATTAAAAATCAGCAATCTTTTAGATGCATTTTCAGTAACGGTCACTTTTCCTAATTGATAGAATCAGAATAAATTAAAATCTAGACTGTGAATTAAACCAGAATGTAAAATGAGTTCAGATTCATATGGTGTGCTGTGCTTTTCCATAAGACAGCAATATATACGAAAAGCACAAAGACTCCATGGAACCAGCCAAAAATTACCCCATCTCTGCACTAATATTATAAAAACTGGTCCTACTGATCAACCATTTTAATGATTACTGAAATACACACCACTCTCTCTTTTATAACAGCATTACACAGCTAAAGCTGAGGCAAGGCTTCAGAAAAGAAGCCGTGAGTCAGGGTTACTTTAATGGGGAATATGGTGGTAACATTCCAGTTAAGATTCTTGAGCTACATGTAACACAGTGCTCAGCTAAAAGTACTTTGAGAAATAGTCATTTATTGTCTCTCCTAACAAGAACTCTAGGGTTAGGCAGTTTCATGGTTCATTCCGTAGCTTAATAATGTTGGTTTCATTTTTCTGCTCTAATTTGGTGTGTTGCTTTATGGCTTTAAGATGACCACAGCAGCTGTAAGTATCATAGAACAACTTCCAAATGAATAAAGCCTCCCATGTGTCAGGGACTTGCAGGGACCATCCCCCCACCCCCCTACCCCCCACCTAGCCTGTTGGCCAAAACTGCTTCACATGTCCAGTCTCCAGTTACTGGCAAACCGGTCATTGGCAGAGCCAAATGGGGTCACCATGACTGACTTGGACAACATACTGGTTTATCTCACAGAACACTGGTTGGATGCCATTTTTTCAGAAGAACACACTAGTCCATACCTAAGCAAAATGAGACCTCTTTCAGGAAAGAAGAAAGGGGTGTGACTGTGAGGGGGGTAGGAATAAAGTAACTGTGAGGGGAAAACCAGTAATTGCCATAGAAACTGAATATGAGTACAATTTTTCACCTGAAAAATCTGATTACATTCTGACTTCTAACCAATCCTGATAGTAGAGAAGCTGAGAAAATTGCTTCATCCCCCTAGGAATCAGAGCCAAGTTCTATACCAAGCACCAAGCATAGTGCCTGTCATTCAGTGCATGTTTGATGAATAAATGAAGAAGTCCTACCATTGTTGAAGAGTGAGGACATCATGAGTGAGGACATGTTCTCTGGTGAGGACACTACAAGTAGAGATGGAGGAGGAAGTTTAGTCCATAGTGATGTACTGGTTCACATTTCTTAAACTAGTCAGAAAGAGGACAGACTAGTAATGAGTGTCCTGGAGATTCTGAAGGGGACAGGGTTAAAAGTTGTCAGTGGAACTTAGAAGTGCTTTATCCTCTGTGGAGAGAGATACCATCAAAAGAACTAATTGGAAAGATACTGGTCATGTTTTTATAGTCAATGCAAGAAGCAAACACCCAAAACAAATGTGAAAAGTTCCATTCTCTAAGACACTTAGTAAAAGGAATAATTACTTAAGGAATGTTATAACCAGCCTTTTATATTTGTACAACTTGAATACATATAACAATTTGAACATTTCATGCTCAGAGAAAAAAGAGAATTAAGGAGCATGGAAATTTGAGGACAACACTGTAATCAATGAGCAGAGAAGACTGGCATAGTCGTGACAAAAGCTAGTTCTAGGTCAGAAACGTAAGTAAGATAGGGGATGAATAATGAATAATCAAATAATCGAAAAGTTAAATTCCTTTCATTTCTCTTTAAGAGGGAAAATAAAGCAGAAGTAGAACTCGCACTTCAGGGACAGCAGACTTGAGGTCTGAGAACTTATATAAAGATAGAATAATGGTAAGCATGGTAGAATAAACACAGATGACTCCATTGCAGCTTATATAAAATCATCATGTTTTTTCTTTCTCTCTCTCTCTCTCTCTTTTAATGTTTTTCTGGCTTCCTACATGAGCCATTGGGATAATAGGGGCCATCTCCAAATAGATCCTTTATGTAGTAAAATAGTTGTAATAAGAAAATGGAGTACTTCATCATCACCTAAAAGCAAAAGGGATACTGCTGATTAACTAGAAAGCCTCTGTCAAGACAAGGCCTAATTTTGCACAAAGGATTGAACTCTGTGTGCATGCTAGCGTGGAGTAGCCTTACACCTGGGGCCTTCAAATATAGCAAGTTCATCTTTGCTAAAATACATTTCATGAAGTTTAACTTAGCACACTGCATTTCAGTGCCTCGGGCCTGATGGCTTAAGCAACAACAAGTAAGTACAAGTTATTTTCAAGGAGGCAAAGATGAATAATAATAAAAAAAAAATTGCAAAAGCACTCCTGAAATATGATGCCAGGGTATGTGAATTTCTTCTTAGATCATGAGGACTATGGTGGATTGGTAAATATTTTTTATGATTTTCACCAGCTTGCATTTTATTATTTTTTTTAAACAATTCTTTTTTAAGATTTTATTTATTTATCAGAGAGAGGGGGGTGGAAAGAGAGCGAGCACAGGCAGACAGAATGGCAGGCAGAGACAGAGGGAGAAGCAGGCTCCTTGCCGAGCAAGGAGCCCGATGTGGGACTCGATCCCAGGACGCTGGGATCATGACCTGAGCCGAAGGCAGCTGCTTAACCAACTGAGCCACCCAGGCGTCCCATTTTAAAGCAGAGGTTTTGCAATCCAAGCCGATTTTCAGCCACAGAAGAAGTTACACACCCTGGTTAGACCAAGTATCTCTGGGTAATTACTCGGGGTGAAATCCTCTAGACAAGACGGCAGACCCTACAGCTCAGAAGCAAGTTACAGAGGTGGCAAGGAAGACAAGTACAGAGAAAGATGGAGTCTCAGTGTGTATCTACACCAAGACTAGGAGAAAGAAGAGACTCTTTCTCCACTATAGGGAAGATGTCTGCTATAGATTTGGTAGTTATCTAAGCACTAAGATCATATAAGCTTCGAGGATTCTACAGAGTCATTAGAACAGTCGTGGTCCATTATATTCCCGGATGCAGGAGTCTGCCCAGGGTCTCACACATACTTCCTTCTCATCAGATTACCTTTGTAGGGACAACCATCTGATAATGTGCAAGGACCACTGTGCCACTAGGAAGTTGATGCAATGATATCAGATGTCACAGCGTCCGTTGGCAGAATGTGGAGCTCTGAGATAAATGCATGATCACACAGCTGAAGACAGAAATGTACGAATTCAAGCATCGCCAACACCTGTTCGAGGAGCTATTTGTCACTGCAGAATCTAGTTTCCATTCAGCTCCGCAGTGTCACCTCTGTATCTGCTGTCGTGAAAGCAGTTAAATTTCTACTCCACGGCTTTACTTGAATCCTGATAAGATGTTTTGTTCTGCATAAGAGAGAAAGCTCTTAGGAAAAGCAATTTCTAAGGAATATTCTGACCAAGCCAATTTTTTAAGAAGTCTCTCTTAATAAGAAAAAGTAAAAACTGATACCATTCTGATGAGAAGGAAACCTCATTCGCTCCCACTCCCTGGAGATCCGGAGTTGTTCTGTTAGAATCTGTTTCTACTTTTCTTCTGAATCCTTTAGAGGGAAAAGAAACAAGAATTCCTAAATCTCAAGGAGCGTATTCAAAAGACTGAAAAAATTAATCAGTCCCCTTCTCTCCACACACTCTTCTGTACATGAAACAGAAAGTAATTAGAAAACTTTTTCTCTAGCATACGTCAAGATATTGGTCCATGAGGGATATATATAGAATCTTTACATCAAACATGCTTGCATTCTGGAGTCCCACATATGAATATCTTGATTCTAAATTAAGATTAAATGGTAAATCACTATTAGCAATATTCTAATCGAGGTGTTTTCATGAGATTAAGGGCACATAAATACATAATCCTTGCAGTTAGTGAATTACAGGTTGAAATTTACCTTTAAAAACATTTCACCTTTTAAAAACAGCATACTTCTTTCAAAAGTATCTCTTTTGTTCTTGAGGTTCAGCTATTTCATTGTACTTTTAATAGTAAAATAAAGATAGACAAAGGAATATTGCAACAAATATGGAACACATTTGGCATCCAATCTGGGCTATGAGTCTGAATCCCTACTATAACCTGGAAAGCCCTTTCCTCAATCTCAGATTCAATCAAATCTATGGATGAATGTGGCTTTCTTAACAGTTAGGGCTACAAAAACTAAAGCTATACTATGTAACAGATGCATTTATCCCCGAATTTATATATAATATAAAAAATTGCAAATGATCTATGTGCCAATTTAAGGAAGAGTTGTATAAATTGTACTGGGAGTCTGCAAGCTTTTTCTGTAAAGCACCAGATAGTAAATATTTCCAGCTTCACAGGGCATCGACTCTCTGTCAAAACTACTCAACTCTGCTGTTGTAATGTTAAAGCAATCCAGAAAATAGACAAACAAATGAACATGTGTGAGTTCCAATAAAACTTTCTTTATAGGCACTGAAATTTGAATTTCATACCATTTTTATGTGTCATAAAATATCCTTTTGATTTTTTCAGCCATTTAAAAATTTAAGAGTCATTCTTAGCTTGCAAGCCATACAAGAACAAGAGGCAGACCAAATTCGCCCATGGGCTGCAATTTGCAAAACCTTTCTCTACAGATGGAGGTCTTCCTGGGCCCTGGAGACATTACACATAACAATGAGTAATTCATTGTTCTCATCTTTGAGCTTCTGAAAACCATGTTTGTCATCCTTAGTCTTTGTTTCAAGACTCCATCTTGATTCCATAATCTCTGAAGAAAAAAACATAATCCTTAAAGAAAAAAAAAAAAATTAAAGCCTAAGACTCAAGCCTGTTGTGATTTTAAAAATAAAGTTACCTGCACCACTCTGAAAATACTTTTGTCTGTATTTCCCAGTGTTACCAAGTCACTCTCAAAAAAAGATCTTTATATATATATACACATATATATATGTGTATATATATATAAAAATCTTTATATATATATATACACACACATACACACATTTTATATATATAATATATAAATATATAAAATATAAAATATATATGCTATATGTATAATATATGTATATATATATAAAATATAAAATATATATTTATGATTGAGCACAGGAAGGAAAGTCTTACCTCCTTATGCCAATAGCTACATCCTGAATATGAAGGGGAAAAAAGGTTGTTTTTGTTTTGGGGTTTTTTTTGCAGATGGGTTAACTCTATGATGGATCCAAAAGCAGACTCCACATAGTCAATCCTCTCTTCCAATTCGTGTCACTATGTTATAGCCTTGTCTTATGAGGAAATGGGACAGTAGGTTGAAAGATGCACAGTAGTGGGCCTACCTCAGTGATATCACCTCAGAAATATCTCCTCCATTGATATTTCACTGGAAATATCACATTACATTTTCACTTTCTGGACAAGAAAAATGCAACGCAGAATGCAAAGTTAAAATATTGAACAAGCACCATACAGAATACTAGGAGACACTGGTATTCTTTGCTTTTTTTCTTGTCACCAATTTTGAATCTCAGTGAATAATACTGCAAACAAATTTTAAAAAAAATGTTTATGCCTTAGATATATATTGAAATAGGTGTTTAATTTTGTCTTTGAACTAAAATGTTTCCAATTCAATAATCTGATTTTGTAGTTTGCTTTACTTTCGTATGTAAAGAATGAGTTAAAAAAAAAAAAATGAGGAAGTTAAAGTCACCATCTGTATCATTTGGACCTAATATTTACTTGAAATATATATAATAAATCCCAAATCATAAAATTTATGATGCAGGTTGTCCCTCATTTTATTTCTGGATCAATATTCTGGTTTTATAATTATGATTTATATGAAAATTTGGTCATAAATCATCACTGTGCTTCTTTCAAAAACAACTTGGATAATGTACTTGAAAATTGCAATAATGTGCTCCTTTGTAGCATGGTGTTTGTGTAGGTCGACTTCATTTTGCAATCCCATTATTTTTCTCCTTGGAGACAAATAAATAAAGTGAGGATAGAGGACTAAACTTTTATCCTGGGAATATTCTCCATTACATAATTCCCTAGAGCATCCTCTGGCTAAGCAGCAGGATTCTTGGTCCTCTGTACCATTATAGGAGAGTGGGAGAGCTTAGAGGGTATTTAAAAGTGCCCACCTCTTAAACCCTTTTTACCATCTGCTGAGGGGTGTGTGGTTCTAGTCAAATCAACAAGAATGCTTTATACCTCCTTATCTTCTCCTTGGCACCTTGCAGATTACAGCACAAATCTTTCTATGTGATCCTGACATTAGAAAATATTCCTTTCTCCAATGATAATTTTTTTGGTAAAAAATGGAAATATTATTTCAGGGATAGGCATTTGTAAACAAGAATATGCCTTGGGACTTGCCAATGAAGAATTAATATATTATGCAGGTATGAGGCATGCAGAAAAATATCTTCTTTACAATGACTTTGAAATTTGTTGTCGTTTTTTCTTTTTTAAAAGAAACATGCATGCACACAAAGATAGTTCTATTACCTTTTATAAAATCTTCTTATAAAGAAAAGGAATCCACAAACAACTTCCAGAGAGGGCTTGACCCTCAACATTCATTTATCTATTTTTATTTGAGTATAGTTAATAAACAATGTTACATTAGTTTCAGGTGTACTACTTAGCCACTTGACAAGTTTATACACTATGTCACATTCACTGTAAGTGTAGCTACCATCTATCCCATTACATCACTATTATGATATCATTGGCTATACTTCTTATGCTGTACCTTTTACTCCCATAATTTATTCACTCTCACAACTGAAAGCCTGTAGCTCCCTCTCTTCTTCACCCATTTGGCCTCCTCCCCCCACCACAACCTCCCCTCTGGCAACCACCAGTTTGTTCTCTGTATTTATACTTCTGTTTTTTGTTTATTAGTGTTTTTTTTTTTAACTGCACTTATAAGTGAAATCATATAGTATTTGTGTTTCTTAGTCTTATTTCACTTAGCATAATACCCTCTAGGTCCATCCATATTGTCTCAAAAGAATGATCCCATCCTTTCTTAAGGCTGTGTAATATTCTATTATAAAATACATTATTTATTACATATATGTATATGTGTATATATATATATATATACATACACACACACACCACATTTTTCTTATCGTTCGTCCATTGATGGACACTTAGGCTGCTTCCATAGCTTGGCTATTTTAAACAGTGTTACAATAAACATAGGTAGGTATACATTAGGACACTCAACATTTGTTTATTTCCAGATATCATTGGAAGGGTGGCCTCAGGGCAGCAGGGAGAACCATGTGCTCACATGGACAGGCAGAGACACCAGAGTACAAGCCCATACAGTGACCTAATGCTATCCGCATCATCCACACCATCACTATTGCCTACCCACCCATCCGCTGATGGTGCAGGCAGCGGAAGACTGTGTGAGAAGCAGGTAGGAATAGGAAAGTAGAAATACATTAGACAGGATGAGGATACATTTCAGAGTCACACATAATAAATTTTATTTCTGACAATCACACCTGTCCAGTTGAGAAATATTTATTGATTACTTCCATGGGCCAAGCACTGTTATAAGCTATTCACAGCAGTGAGTAAAAGAAACAAACTATTTTGCCTTCACTGGAGCTTAATTTTTAGTGAGGGGAGGGGGTAAGCAGAAGGCAGATCGAGGCAAAAATAAAGTAAAATATGTGGTACGTTAGAGAGTCATGCAAGTAACGGAGAGGAAGAAACAGGAGTGGCTATGAGGAGTGTTGGAAAGAAGTGTGAAAATTGAGATTTTAAATAGCGGCCTCGGGAAAATCCACACTGAGAGGATGACATCTCTGTGAAGACCTACAGGCCTTGGATATCTTGCGAAACAGAACCCCAGGCTTTTATACCCAGACAGGTACAAAAGCAACAAGGCAGGAGCACATCTGGGGTCTGTGAAGAGCATCAAGGAGACCTGTGAGTGGTGCTGGTATGGAATGAGGGCAGGGGTGAACTGGCTATCAGATCCTGTGGCCTTGTAGACCATGTCAATGACTCATTTTATCCACAGTGAAACTAGAAGCCAACGCAGGGGTTTAAGGAAAGAAGTAACAGCTGTAAGACATTTCAAACATCTGCTCTAACAGGATCTCTCTGGCTGCTAGACCAAACTAGTCTGTGACAGACAAAGCACAAGCAGGGAGACCAATCAGGAGGCTGTTGCAATAATCCAGGAGGAGAAGATGGTGGCTGGACCCAGGGTGTTGGCAGAAGAAATGCAGAGAAAAGATGAGACAGTGCATCTCAGATGTTGAGTCGACCCGGTTTTCTGACAGTTTGGACTATAATGTCAGAGAAAGAAGTCTGGGATGGCTCTGAGTTTTTCTGGCTGAACCAAAAATGGAATGAGTCTACCTTTACCTAATTGGGGGGAAATACAGGAAGCAACAGAGCTGGAGGTGGGGATTAGGAGGGGAGTTTTCATCACGTCAATGCTGAGATGCTTACTCAACTTCAAATGGGCAGTTGGCTGTGTGTCTGAAATCCAATTAGAAGATCTAGCCTGGAGATAGGCATTTAGGCATGACCTGAGTATAAATGTATGAAAGCCAGTCACGGGATATGGTTACCAACGGAGTGAGTACGAAGAGAAGAGACACGATCCTGGTGCTGAGAGCTGGGTGGCTCCAGTGCAAAGCAGGTGATGTAGCCTGGAGACCTAGAAGCAGAGGCCAGGCAGGTGGGAGGAACACCAGGGGAAGGCGGGCCCCTTAAAGCCAAGTGAGGAACTTGTGCAAAGGAGGAGCTTGTTGTCAGCTATGGCAAATGGGTCAAGCAACAGAAAAACCATGAATTGACCTTCAACTCTCGCAAGTTAGAGGATCATGAAAGGAGCAATTTCGGTGAAGGGTCTAAGTGGAACACAACAGAGACACGGAAGCAAGTGGAGACAAGAGTTTTTCTTTGGTGATGGGCAGAAATAACAGGTGTGCCTGTGTGTTGTGTTGTGTGTGTGGTATATTACATGAAGGCCAATTCTAAGTGCAACAGTCACCATAGCTGCCTGGCACCAAGGGTGTCTTCTGAAATGACAGTCCTTGACTGTGGTACTTTGTGAATCACTTAATTCCAAATTCTCTATTACAGATTTTCGGTAGCTCTCTTTTATTTTTCTCTTCCAGTTTTGTGCATAAAAATAGTCACCTACTATAACAACAGGAAAAGTTACACTAGATTATATTTATGTGACATAAACACACTGACAGGACCCAAATTCTGCAGCTTCGGCAGGCAGGGCAAGAGAGGAAAAGACATTTCCCAGGCAAAGTCCTTTAATAAAAAGTTAATTTTATCCCAGACTCCAAGGCCCCCTACAAAGAACCTATCCCTTCTAGGATTAACAAGGGGAGAATTATTATCCAATAAGGGAGTATCTTGCTGTTTGCAACCACTGACTTTTGTCACTTCATGGCAAGGGCTCTTATGTAGATGGGGACTTTGAGTTCTCTATTCTGTCCAAGCCACAGGGCTTGGGAGAGGCTTCAGCCCCTAAAGGGCATTCCATGCTGTGAAGCTGCCTCAGCTCTATTCATTATGATGAAACTCCTATGAGCAAAGAAGCTTTCTTTTCTATCGAGTGGTTGTAACGTGACTGAATGTAGAATTTTGGGGCAACCCACTGTTTTGAATTCCAGAGTACACCCCCATCCCATACACAAAGGAACAAAGGAATTTCTATTCATTTAATCAAAGAAAGAATAAACCTATGAAAGTCCACTAAAACAACTACTCATTGGGGAAAAAAAAGCATAAAATGCAAACATGAAATCGAAATATTTTAGGTTGTGATGTCTCTCATTCGACTTCCTGATTCCCGAATGTCAAAATACGCAAGTACCAACAGTCATACATTTTCAAGATCAGCCCATCAACACACATAAATATTTACGTTGCCTATTAATTTTCTGGGTTCAACTCTCTTCTAGTTGCAGGAAAAAAGGAAAAGATATTAATAATATAAATAATCACTCTCATAGCATCATCTACTTCTGCTTTATACAGTTATAACATTTTGTATTCACTATGTTCTACTTTGATTAATGTTTGTCTCTCTTATTAGATTGTGAGCTGATGAGAGGAGGGATTATTTTCCCCCTCCAAGGCACCAATTTATCCTCAGAGCCAGACATAATCCTCAGCAAATGGGAAGTGGTTAAAAATATTTTCCAATAGATGATCAATAAAGAATGAGACGGAGGAAGCAAAGAAAGGAGGGATGGGGAGAAGGAGAAAGAAAGTAGGGAAGAGAGATTTATTGCATAACCTATTATTGAGTACCATGATGCTGAAAACACGATAAAGCATAATTATGCTTTATAACAATAAAAACAGAAAAAAAGATTAGTTCAAACTATACATATCCCAGAAGTCTTCTGCCTTATTGCTTGACTTTCATTTTAAGAAACAGCAAGCATATGCAGAAAAAAGTGTGTCTCACTCTAATTATAAAGACAAGAACATTTCACAATAGAAAACATGCTAAATTTAATGTTTTGTATTTTCTTTGTTGATGAGACAATGAGATTTCCCACTTTATGTCACATCTTTTGTGAGAGAATGACAGTGTAGTCTGCCACACTATCTGCTGATTTTTAAGTAGGAGAGAAATCAGCTTGATTTAAATTAGCACATTTTTTCTTACAGTGAAAATTGTTTAATTAAAACTTGTTGCTTAGAAATCCAAATCTCAGAAATTATATGTAGATGATGTCAGAGTGATTAGAAAAATGGCAAAAAAATGCATATTCATTTATAAGTAGAAATAACTGGGAATACTTACATTTAGAAATTATTATTTGTAATAAACAGAATATTTCTTTTTCCAGTGTTATTGAGATATAATTGACCATATGACCTTATGTATACGTAAGGTGTACAATAAAATGATTTGATATGGTGAAATAATTACCAGAATAAGTTTAGCTAGCACTCATCTCCTCACAGTTACAAAATTACTTCCTTGTGATAAGAACTTTTTTTTAAGATTTATTTATTTATTTATTTGAGAGAGAGAGAGAAGGGAGAGGAGGGGCAAAGGGAGAGGGAGATAGAGTTCCAAGCAGACTCCACACTGAGGGGCTCCATCACACAGCCCTGAGATCATGACCCAAGCAAAAACCAGAAGTCAGATGCCCAACCAACTGTGCCACCAGGCATCCCTGCGATAAGAACTTTCAAGATCTGCTCTGTTAGCAACATTCAAATATATAATACAATATTATTAAATATAATTATATCCCTGAACTATTTATCTTATAACTGAATGTATCTTTTGACCACCTTCACCCACATCTCATCACCACATCACCCACAGCCTGATTCTTGAAACCACCAATCTGATCTCTACTTCTAAGAATGTTGGGGTTCTTTAGATTTCACATATCATGAAATCATACAATATTTGTCTTTCTCTCTCTGACTTGTTTCCTTTACCATAATCCCCTTAATTTTTATCCATGTTGTCACAAATGGTAGGGTTTCCTTCTTTATTATGGCTGACTAGTATTCAGTTATAGATGTAGATAACACTATATATGTTATAATATTATACATAACATATATAATCTATTTTTTTCCATCAATAGACAATTAGTTTATTTCCATACCCTAGCTATTACAAATAATGCTATAGTGAACATGAGGGTACAGGCATCTCTTGGACATAGTGAGTTCACTTTCTTTGGATGTATACCCAGAAGTGGAATTGATGGAGCAAATGAGAATACTATTTTGAGTTTTTTGAGGAACCTCTATAGCATTTTCCATACTGGCTGTACCAATCTACATTCTCACCAAGAGTGCACAAGGGCTTTCTTTTCTCCACATCTTCACCAACACTTTTCATCTTGTCTTTTTGGTAATAGTCACTTTAACAGCTGTAAAGTGATAGCTTGTAGTTTTGATTTGTATTTTCCTAGAGATTACTGATGTTGGATATCTTTTTTCTATACCTGTTAGCTATTTGACAGTCTTTTTCAGGAAAATGTCTGTTCGGGTTCTTTGTTCAATTTAATTTGATTATTTGGTTTTTTTGCTATTGAGTTGTAGAAGTTCCTTATATAGTTTGGATATTAATCCCTAATCTAATATGTGGTTTGCAAATATTTTCTCCTGTCCCATTGGCTGCCTTCTCATTTTGCCAACCATTTATTTTGCTGTGTAGAAGCTTTTTAGTGTGATGTAGTCCCACTTGTTTATTTTTTATTTTGTTGCTTGTGCTTCAGGTGTCATATCTAGAGATCATTGTCAAGGCCCACGTCAAGGAGGTTTTTCCCTGTTTTCTTCTAGGATTCTTATGGTTTCAGGTCTTACATTTAAGTCTTTAACTCATTCTGAGTTAATTTTGGGAGTAGTGTAGGATAGAGGTCTTGTTTCATTCTTCTGCATGTGAATATCCTGTTTTCTGAGTACTATTTATGGATGAGACCATCTAAATTAGCATGTTTTAATAATGTCAAATATGTATGCCTTCAAGTGGAACTATAATGAAGAAAAAAAAAGGACAAGTGTATATGTGACTTGATAAATACATTTATTAATGATGATGATGATGACAAGAGTGGAAATGGAAACTTCATTTTCTTCTGCTTACCCACAGAGCCCTCTGCGTTTTCCATTCTGCATTTAAAGACCTTGATACATTTATTTTTAGTAAAGTTTGAGATGATCTAAGACTAATCAGAATACATATAAAGTATCTCAAAGTAAAAGTACACTGAGTAGTTTATAGATGGAAGGTGATTGATTGGCCACACTGCCATGAGCTGATTTCAAAAAGAGGTGTAAAATGAAATGCCAAAATAAATCAAAGAGTCAACTAATCCTCATACAAGGGGCACCACTGACTGGAGTTCCATATCACATCAATCCTTTTATTTAATAGTCTCAATGGAAACCACTACTGGGAGCATCAAACAAGGCAACCAGCCAGAAATGTCATTATCCCAAGCAACATTTCTGTTGCATAAAGCTACCTAACTCTAACTGTAATTTACTTTGAGAAAATCTGGATTTACTTTTCCTGGACAATCCAATAGGATGTTATTTTACATATAGGTTGCAGACATTCTTTGTTGGCACTGAATGGGTAAAAGGAAATCACTACACTGTATATTTTTTTCTTCAACAGAAAAATATTTTTGCTGAACTGAAGGCCAAGTTAGCACTTTGTAAGAGTGCCAGAGCCAAGTTTAATTTAACCATTCCCATTGCTAATTAGGAGTGGCCTGCAGAGACCCCACCCAACATGTATTACTTTGACAGAAGTCTAGTGTGAACTCTTGGGACATCTTCCCATATTAAAGTGATCATATTACAAAACTGTGTGGATTGAACTTAAGCCCCAAATTATCTTGCTTGACCAAGAAAGTAAAATGCTTATAGATTTTTCAAGCAAATATAATTACTTAAATGTTTGAAAAACTTAGAGCTACGTACATTTGCAAAGAATAACATTAGCCTTTTCTTTAATCTTGAAGCCGTTCTGTTTCATATAGCTTTGAACTGCTAAGTCAGTGAAAGTGTTACCATTTTCCCATAAGAAGAAAATGTATTCAGGGGATCAGTCTTCCCTAAGCACTGATAAATGAGTGAGTTTGCATTCTAATTACAGATATGGTTTATGTGTTTTCTCCTTTCAAATGAGATTACTGTGAGGTAAAGTAATCAGCGGATAACTTTTTATACGGCAACCAATAATTTTTGCATTACTTAACTAAGCATCTTTCTGGTGTTGATTTTTAGAATGCCAAACCCTAAAAAGTTAATATTTTTTCTGCCCAGATGGGTAAAATCATTCCTTTTTAGATTTATCTGGGCGTGAAAGGATTTTTTTTTATTATAATTATTTGTTTTTGGAGTTAAGAAGAGCTTGAGGATACTTAAAATGAACAAGATACCTAATAAGAAAGAGTCCCTAGTCTGATATGCTGAACAGGTTTTTAACAGCTTTTGCAGAGTATAAATGTTTCTTGTATACTCTAGTATGTCAGTCATGCGTGCGTTGATATACAGATTAGCCTTAAGAGAGGTTTCATAAAAACGTGAGAGCATGTAACATTCACAAGAGTGAGGTAGCGGTAGATTTACCCCAGTGGACCAACCGCCGGAGAGTGAAAACTAGAAGCTGAGAAGCTAATGAGACGATAATGGTAAGAACAACACTCACCGAAGGTGTGAAGTGTACAGTTACCATGAAAGTAGCCTGCCACTGAACAATGAAATACACTCGGCAGAAATCTTTTTAACATCCTCCATCAGCTGCTCTCAAATAAAATCGCTGGACATTTTAGAAAATAATAAAGAGCCTTTATTTACTGCTCACCCAGTTGTGGTTGTGGATTTTTAAATACCATTATGGTTATACCCTGAAAAAATGTCAAGGACTAACTATTTAGATTACCCATAATCCTCATGTTTTAGGGAAGCATATTCGACTATATAGATTTACTTTAAAAATATAACTGGAGCCCCTTTGTTGTTTGCAGAATACCTCAGAGCATGCAGCCTGGAGCCCCACTGCTGGTCTTGGTTTCGGTTCCACTGTTTGCTAGTGGTGATATTCTAGGCAATTTACTAGACCTCTCCAGGGCTCAGTTGCCCAGTTTGTTAAAGGATAACAATAATAACAAATCTATTTTATAAGGTTGTTAGGGGGATTAAATGAGATAATGCATATAAAATGGTAAGAAACAGTGCCCGGCACATACTGTGCTCTCAGTAAATGTCAGCCATTTATGATTCCCAAGACTATTGAACTAAACCACATATCATATCTCAACTTGAAAAACAGATGAAGTCATCTGTGCATAAAATCACTCACCAAATATTTAGTAAGTACCTACTGGGACCAGGCTATAGATTAAGTGCCTGGAGTTTAGAGTGAATCCCAATGTCAGACCCCATAAAGAGGTTAGGTTTCTAAGCACAATTGCCCTCTAAGAAGAATTTAGAATTGGAATCTTTTCTTCTTATTATTGTGTTATGTAGATATCATACAGTACATAATTAGCTTTTGAGGTAGTGTTCCGTGGTTCATTGTTTATGCAACACCCAGTGCTCCACGCAATCCATGCCCTCCTCAATACCCATCACCAGGCTCTGACATGAATTTCTCCCTCACCACCAAGAAACTGGCCGTGCTCTCTGGGTTCAGAAGATGGAGAAGCAAGAAAATACAACTATGATTCTTTTGCTCTCCTTTCTTATACACATAAGTGTTACACATTTTTAAGTGTAATTAAGTCTCTAAATTAACAGGATTTAATTTATGATAAGAGAAGACTAGTTGAGATGGAAGATGATTAAAGTCTAGCAAATGAAAAATGGGATGGAATTAGTGAATAATGTATCCAAGCTATGGCTCTATTTACCAAGGTGGGAGAAGCTTTCATTCATTTATTCAAGAGGATTTTTTGAGCTGATTTATGTGAATCATGACTGAAGATCCTAAAGACGCAGATACAAACAACCCAAAACTCAGCTCAAAAGGAATTAATAGTGGAGTGAGGTTGATTTATAAGTCACTTAATAATGACAACTCAGGGTGAAAATATTAAACAGAAGTAAGACCTTGATGTTACAGGGGGTAAAGAGCAGGAGCACCTAAGAGGGAAAACTCCCATTAAGGTCAGGAGCATTTCCAAGCAGAGACGAGACTTGAAATTAATCTTAAAGGATGAATGAGTTTTCCAAGGCAAAGAGAGATAGACAAGGAAAACGATGATGCCATCGCCCAAAAGAGAATTCTGTTGGATGAGAAGGTGGAGGCAACAGCTTGACATTTAAGGTGGGTGAATTCAGTCTTAGAGTTGTGGATTTCTTTTTAACGATTACAGAAATACAACTCTGAATTTCAGGGAATAAAACGTACAGTCATGAGTCATCAGAAAATAGGTGGTATTTGAAGTGAGAAAGAAAGAAACTCAAGATAGAATCCTAAAAAAAAACCCCAATATTTTAGGCGTGATGGGAGAAAAGACACAAATGAATGAGAATGAGGGGTGGCTACTAAATTGAGAGATCCAGGACAAGAACTCTCATGGAAGCTGAGAATCAAAACAGTTTCAGTGATGATGTTTAGAACAGTGGCAAATGTCAAAGGTTGGTCAAGAAAAAATAGATCAGAAAATCTTCATGAAAGTGAGGGTAGAGAGTGAGTGTAGACTCATCTTTCATGAAGTTTATCTCCAAAGAAAAGGAGATAAATAAGAAAGTAAAAAGGATGGATATGGACTAGTAAGAAGAGGGGGGTTTTTGATGGAAATATTTTGATCATGTGTATTTCCTGCAAATAATGAGCTGGTAGAAAGAGAGAAGCTTCATATGCCTAATTCATCTGAAGCTAATTATACTTTAGAAAAGAACACTTTCAAAGTATTCATATTAAGTTTCTACCTAGTAGGACTGTTCCTTACTGAAGCTATATGAGATGTTATCCCCAAATGAGTGATAGCCTATTCAATTTAGAAAGCCACATTTTTATTTGTGGCCATCAAATGAAACTATGACATGATAAATAAGTTGTCTTTTAGTTTTTTCTTAGTTTCAAGTTAATATTCCATTTAGATATGATCTTACAACCAAGACATAAATCATTATTAACACATTATGGCCCCTCATAACACACAAACTTCTGAGCACTTAAAATAGAAAAATTTATGTTTTAAAAGTTAAAACAACAACATTAATCAGTTTGGCAAAGTCTTTAATGATGCCATCACATTTTTTTAAGGATTTTATTTATTTATTTGAGAGAGAGAGAGACAGGAGCAGGGTTAAAGAGGGAGGGGGAGGGACAAGCAGACCCTGTGCTGAGTGTGGACCCTGACACAGGGATCTATCTCATGACCCTGAGACCATAATATCAGCCAAAATCAAGACTTGCATGCTTACCTGAATGAGCCACCCAAACATCCCTGAAGCCAACAAAATGTTAAATACATTTTCTCAGTTATGTAGCTATAGCCCAAAACTTGCCCTAGGATAGTTAAGATTCATGTGCGAAAGCACATAGGTTTCTGCCAAATCATGAATGAGAAGACAATAGCTAATAAATATTATGTTAAAAAAAACTTCCATAAGGTTCATTATGATCTGTCTTATGATTAGTTTTATCATATAACTTAAACAAGATAGAAGTCCATTTAATTCTTACATAAAAGAATAAAGATGGGAAGTATAAGGCTGATACAGAGATTTCATAAAGTCTTGAGGGACCTACATTCCTTCCAGATCATTGTTCTGCCATCCTTAGAATATAGCCTCTATCCTCATGACAAAAAGAAGGCTGATAGGATTCCTTCCACTTACTACATTTGTGCTCTAGGCAATGGATGGTGGAAAGGGGAAAAATAAAGATGTTCCCTTTCCTTTTTAAGAAAAGTTCCCAAAGTTCTTTCCAACTTTTCTGTATATATTTCACTGGCCAGACCCTAGACACATAGTAATAACTAACTGAATTAATACCTAGATGGATGGCTCCATCCAAAAATTATGGTTCTAGTTCTATCCTAAAGAAAATATATATCACGTATATTGGCTATATAGCAATTTCTGAGACTTGGTAGGAATTTCCACCACATGGTTCCATTCACTCTGAAGATTTAAAGTTTCCCAAACACCCTTTCTGGGGAAAAAAAAAAAGTGAAAAAGGTAATAGGTGAATTTAGGTTGGAAATTAGGATGGTTTGTTGCTTACGTTCTAAAGGAGTGTTCATGGGGCTCCTGGGTAGCTCAGTCAGTTAAGCATCTGCCTTATGCCCCTAGGATCGAGCTCCAGGTGGGGCACCCTGCTCAGCTGGGAGTCTGCTCTCCCTCTGCTCCTCACCCCTGCTCACACTTGCTCTCCCACCCGCATAAATAAATAAATAAATAAATAAATAAATAAATAAAGGCGTGTTCATGCTCATCTTTCTAAATCAGTTGCCTAGGAAGTTACCTTAGTTCATTTTGTGATTGCTCATTGTCTTAGCTCTGTTTACACAATTCCAATATGCCAATGAAAAGAATAGAAAACTTAGCCTCAAATGTGGAATATATAATCTAGATGTCCTGATTTGTCCAGTGCTGTGGGGGCTACATTGGCATTATTGAGAAACTCTTAGATTGCTGCTGTCAAAGACAAAAAGTATCTGAACATGAGTCAAATTTTCACTCGTGCCAATTTTCACTGGCACATGAGCTCTGGATACAACCATTGCTGCAACCAACTGCCTATTAAATTAACAGCAAAATCATAGTGCTCCTACCCTTCATTAGCAACTTCCTTCAGGAATTATCCAAGGTCAGTGCTCTTCCATTCTTACTTCTCTTGACAGGAGTCAGCACTTAGCCATCACCCTCCAGATGGTGATATTCAAGACCTTGGCAAACTGCCTTTCAAAGGTTGTGAATCCTAGTAGAGAATAATTACCTGGATATCGAACTGATTTTTTTTCACCCCTCATAGTTAAAATAACTTGGAACAATGTGGCTATGTTGATGGAGTGTTTGGCTGCCAGTTTCTCCTTTTAGATAACTACATGTGGAAAATGACATGAGCCCACTCATCTGCTGTAACATTCAGAAGAATAGTTGTCACACTAGAACCTAAATGGGAGCCCCAAGTTCAAGAAAAGGAGAAAAGAAAGTGCATCCCAAAGTGAGAAATTGGATATTTATTAGAGATATGTGGCACTTTCTGGAGGAAAATTGCTGATCCATTGCGGGTGGCACTGGCCACACTGTGGTGTCAGCAGTGTCACATCAGCAGGTCAGATCAAACTTCCACAGTAATCGACAAGGGCTGTGACATGGCTGTCACAAAGTCAGGTGAGAACCAAATCCCATCCTGTAGCTACATAAAGCCCTTTATTTCATTACTCGCCTAGCACACTTGGACGTCTCATGAAACATTTGACAAAATGCTATGTTCGTTCTAGGAAGTCATCCACGTCTCTGATGGTTTCCTTTGCATCTTTCTATAGCCAATAATAAAAGTAGCAATAGCTAGCATTTATTGAGCTTTTAGTATATGTCAGGCACTATGCTAAATTTAGATTCATTTCATCTCACATTATAATGGCTGTTGGCTGAATATTATCCAGTCCTATCTACTTTCCTTCTAATAGAATCCTGGGTGAAAGTGTGTAGATGAAGAATATTACCTTTCATAACCTCTATCTGTTTATTCAAGAAAAACAAAAATCAATATCAGTGTAATCAACCATAACATAGCCAAGAAGCAAATTTTAGAGAGAGACGTTTCTAAAATATCAGAATTTCATAATAATTTCTGATTTATTTCTGGGTGATGCATTATGCAGGATGGTAGAATTCCCGATATTTTTTTTTTCCCTAGGAGCCTAAGTTAAATCTTCTAAATCCTTGAACTTTAGTTTAAAATACGGAAGGGATTCTTAAATCTTAAAGCTCTAGTCAGGTGAGTTGTTTTCCTTATAGGGTATCTTTTTTTCAAAGGCTATTTCTGCTCAATGAGAAAATTCACAGCCCTGAATATTTATGTTACAAGGTTTCTGTTGAAAGAATATTTAAAAGCTATTGACCAGATCGTTGATTTCAATGGCAAGCCATAATCATTTCACAGATAGTAAGAAAAGAAACACAGAATAACAAGGACATAATATAAACCATGTCTAAATGCCCACATTTTTAATCTCATATATGTTAAACTTTTTTTATATATACGTTAAACTTTAACAAAATTGGTAAAATATTTACTATTAGAGGCCAACCAAGAGCTGGGTTAAATCCTATTTTGCCTCTTGCCATTTGAGTGGCCTCATATAGGTTAGTTTATTTATCTGCATTTCATTTGTATATATAATATTAGATTATAGAATAGTGATACAACAGGTGCTATTGATAATGAGTATTATTGCCATTTTTTCCAGTTTTAAAAACAAATTACATATAAAGTCTTTAATATGAATCAACATGTGGCATTAAATTTAAAACCTTTATAAAGGAATTAATATTTCAGTTCCTTCAACATTGCCTATTAGTGTTCTCTTTTGAAATAAAAAATGTGAATTATTAGATGTGAATTTACCAGACACAGAGAGTCTTATTCAAGCAAAATAAGTATTAGGCTATGTCTGGGATTCTCACATACTCTCTGAATAGATCAATATTTTTTTTTAAGATTTTTGTTTATTTATTTGACAGAGATCACAAGTAAGCAGAGAGACAGTCAGAGAGAGAGAAAGGGAAGCATGCTCCTCTCTGAGCAGACGGCCCAATAAAGTGTTCAATCCCACGACCCTCAGATCATGACTTGAGCCAAAGGCAGAGGCTTTAACCCACTGAGCCACCAAGGCGCCCCTGAATAGATCAATCTTAATGGAAGGAACCCACAGGACTTCTGTTCTTGGTTCCACTTGGACACTGATTCTGGAACCTTGAGCAATATGGCTTCTAAGACCTTAGTGACCTTAATGTGAAAATGAAGGGTTAGATTAGATTATCTATGCAGCTTCCAACATCCAGCAATCATATGTTCAAAATCATGTATTAAAGTCCGTCAGCAGGGGCACCTGGGTAGCTCAGTGGGTTAAAGCCTCTGCCGTGGGCTCAGGTCATAATCTCAGGGTTCTGGGATCAAGTCCCACATCGGGCTCTCTGCTCAGCAGGGAGTTAGCTTCTCCCTCTCTCTGCCTGCCTCTCTGCCTACTTGTGATCTCTCTCTGTGTCAAATAAATAAACAAAATCTAAAAAATAAATAAATAAAATAAAAAATCTAAAAAATAATAATAATAAATAAATAAATAAATAAGTCCGTCAGCAGAAATTCATTCCTTTGGCTTTAGACATTGGCAGGCAGTATAGTAAAACAGAAATGATGCACAGTTTGGAATCAGCCAAAGCTGAGTTCCGATCCAGGTTGGCTTTTCAGTTCCACGACCTTTAGCAAGTCAATCCCCTTCACCGAGGCTGTCTTCTCACTTGTCCAATGTTGATGCTAGCTGCCTGCTGGGAAGGTTGTGAAGATTGGAGATGGTATTGGTATTCAATGATTTGGCTGGCATTCAATTAATCATAGCTATTATTTTCCAGAGTCCTCCAGTAAAATGCAAATTCATTGGGATGGATGACTTTGGAGGACATTTTTGGAGGCCAGGAATAGAGAGCTACTCAAATCCCAATAAATGAGATGGGAAGCAAGGGTGTTATAAGGTGATAGATAGTTCCATGGATCTCAGGACACAGAAGGTCTGGAACTGGGACTTGAACAGAGATAAAGTTCTCTCTGCTCATGTGATGGGATTCTTCTATCAGATCATCTGTGCCATTTCTCTCTCTTTTCTCTTTCCTGCTTTAATACCCACAGCTCTCTGGAACCGCCTTCCATATCTCTTATCTCCACACAGGGTCCCTGATTTACTAACTTTTACTTCACTGTCAGCTCTGTGACGGGGGGTACAAGCAGAGGGTGGTCAGGTGATTGGGGTAGCCCACTGTCCATTTCGTAGAGTTGGCTTATAGAAAGACCCTCGGGGTTGGGTACATAGCAGAGACTCAAACCCTAACATAGAATTAGTACAAAGGGTAACACAAAATGCTTGTTTCCACACTAATACTCATTTTCTGGTGAAAAGATGTATGGAGTTGGAATCCAGGATGAATACAACTTGTATGGATCCCGAAGCTCATATGATTTTGAAGCCCCTTTTTAAGACCAAAATAAATAAATAAATAAATAAATAAATAAATAGTTATGAATGCAAAATATATAGAAAAGTAAATTTTTTTATAATTGGAAAAGAAAGTGCAATAAGTTATACACTTTGAGGAAGTAACATAAATATCACAAAATCCAGTAAATATCCCTACAGATTAATTGCTTAATACATATATATAATACATTTTCCTACATTTTTAGGTTGCTCACTTATTTGTGTAATAATATTTGTAGTATTTCTTCAGAGAGAATGTAAACAGTATTTTCTAGAGCAAGGTTGATCAAAATTTGGTTTTATCTCATTGATAGTTGAGAGCCATAAAAACAGACCTACTTATTTTTTGCTATATAATTATAGGGTTATTTCCTAAAAAGACAAAAATTCTGTCTTTCTAGAATTGTACTGCAGTTCAATTCTACTTTAAATTTTCCATGAAAAGTACAGGGCGCAGTGTACCTTGCATTGTCAATTCTATCCTTGACAGGAGAGAATTTGCCTCTTGACCTGGCATTAATTAGTGCTGCAGCTTTTGCTTGCTGCTTTACACAAATGAGGACTGCAAGAATTTTTCTCAGACTAGCTTCTGACTAGTCTGGGAGAAACCTACCTATTTCCAGTGTCAGCTGATTTCCAACACATTTACATATTGATACAGAGTCTAACCTTGTGCCTTTGTGTCTGGTACAGGGAAACGGGCACAGAAGGTGGTAGGTGTATTCCTGGAGAGAGTTCCTACACCAGGACAGCTATAACAATAATAATTATCCACATGAAATAACAAGTGTCGGCGAGGATGAGGAGGAAAAAGAAGCCACGTGCACTGTGGGTGGGAATGCAAACTGGTGCAGCCACTGCAGAAAACAGTATGGAGTTTCCGCAAAAAGTTAAAAATAGAACTATGATGTAGAATACCCTATGATACAGTAATCACACTACTGGGTATTTATGCAAAAAAAAAATATATATATATATATACACTAATTCAAAGGGATACATGGACCCCAAAGTTTACAGCAGCATTTTTTACAATAGCCAAGATATAGAAGCAGCCCAAATGTCCATCAGCTGATGAACAGATAAAGAGGAGGTGGCATGTATATGCAATGGAATATTAGTCAGCCATGAAAAGAATGAAATCTTGCCATTTGCAATGACAGGGGTGGGGCTAGAGAGTGTAATGCTAAACAAAATAAGTCAGTCAGAGAAAGACAAATATCCTATGATTTCACTCATACTCAGAATTTATGAAAAAAAAAAAAAAAGAGCTACAATAAGAGACAAACCAAGAAACAGACTCTCAACTACAGAGAACAAACCAGTGGTTGCCAGAGGGGAGCAGGTGGGGGATGGGTGAAGTAGGGAATGGGATTAGGGAGAGTGCACTTGTCCTGATGAGCACTGGGTGATATATGGAAGTGCTGAATCACTACATTGTACACCAAAACTAATATTACACCGTATGTTAACTGTACTAGAATTTAAAAATAAACAAACATAGATAAATAGCAATAATAATTATTCATGGAAGTGCTACAGATCTCATGAATGTAGCCCATTAAACAAACCAAAGATATCTCCAACATAACCTTTTAGCCAGATCCCACAAGATGCTCCCACACTCTCTAACCATAGAGGCAATCCCAAAGAGGGATAGTTGAAGTGGAAAGAGCAGCACTGATCTGTACCAGTTACAATATCTGACTTTGGAGAATTAAATGTATAAATGCACAACCTTGTGACCACATTGGCAGACTTCCTCTCAAAGCCTGAAGCTCATGCTTTTTAGGATAATGAGGGATTTTCAAGCACTCAGAATGCTACAAAGCGAAAATCAGCCAGGCAGATGTAGAAAGACATCATTCTGGGCGCCTGGGTGGCTCAGTGGGTTAAGCCGCTGCCTTCGGCTCAGGTCATGATCTCAGGGTCCTGGGATCAAGTCCCGCATCGGGCTCTCTGCTCGGCAGGGAGCCTGCTTCCCTCTCTCTCTCTCTGCCTGCCTCTCCGTCTACTTGTGATCTCTCTCTGTCAAATAAATGAATAAATAAATAAATATTAAAAAAAAAAAAAAGAAAGAAAGAAAGACATCATTCTGTCTACTCCGTCACCTTGAAGGAAGGCTATTAAGAAAGCTCGTGATGAGGTAGATGAAGTTACAGCAAAACCAACTTCACTGATTACAGCGTTTTTCTGGGGGTAGATTTACATTTGCTAACACCTGCCACATGTGTCTGCTTTAGCAAGAAACTAGTGAAATTGACCTCAGACTGGGGATTTCATCAGGCCAGATGACACAAGAGGCTGTTTTCAGATAAAAGGCGTATGGGAGACACCAATTCTGTGACTGGCAGAAAGAGAGAGGCAAAAGTGACAACTCAAAGAGAAGAAAGACATTATTTTTTATTTTCATAACAGTTGTTAAAAATCAATGACAAGTAAAAGAAAACTAAAGATGGACAAGAAAAGAAAGGGAAAGACCTTCATTAGCTTTCTTAAGTGAAGTGCTCTTGTGCCCAAGGGGAAGTTTGCTCTCACAATCCACTGAAGCAAGACTGAGTCCGAGAACATAACCATTCAGACCGTGAACTCCGGGTCTCCCAGGTAAATTCGTTAGAAACTAATATATGTGTCTACAAAAGAGCTCTACAAAGAAAGAGAATTGCCAGAATGGAATTGTATTACGTACTCAAAGGTCAGCGAAATACCATTAAATGAGTGACTATGTTGCTAATGAACTTTCTAGAAAAATATTTACACACACATTGCCTAGTATGAACCAAAGGTGAGGATAAGGCTAAAAATCACTTTAAGACTGACTAATATCTGCCTTGTAGTAATGACCAAAGCTCCTCACGCCTTCTCTGTTAGCCAGAACTGTGCTGTTTTCCATACGTATCACATAAGCTTCACAGATTCCTTGTGAAATAGGTATTTTCAATTCTTCCCTTTCCCGATCCTTTTCCCAGCTATCTCCTACTCATCTTCTGTGTCTCAACTTAAATATTTCATCACCCAAAATACATTATCTCAACATCCTTCCCAGCTCTTTCTCCCCCCAGATATCCTGGACTTCCTTCACAGCACTTACCATAATGTGGATCATGTAATTATTTTTTGTTTATTGGTATACTTTCCATCTTCCACTTTACGTGTAAGGTCAGAGTATACCCAGTGGGTTCAAGGAATGCAAGTTGACTAAATAACCAAATGATGGGAAAACTGAGGCTTAGAAAAGAGGAGCCATGGCTAAGATTCAAATCAAGCTCTCAGTGCCTCCAAAGCCTTTGGAATGAACCACTCTGTTACCCTACCCATGCCAGCCTGGTGATATAATTGTCAGGGATCAGTGCAAAATAAAAATGCAAGCCCTTGTTCAAAGCAAGTCCTTGTTCAAAAAGCAGGGGTATTAAAAAAATAAAGCTTTGGGGCACCTGGGTGGCTCAGTAGGTTAAAGCCTCTGCCTTTGGCTCAGGTCATGATCCCAGGGTCCTGGGATTGAGCCCCACATCAGGCTCTCTGCTCAGTGGGGAGCATGCCTCCTCCTCTCTCTCTGCCTGCCTCTCTGCCTACTTGTGATCTCCCTCTGTCAAATAAATAAATTAAATTTTTTTTTAAATAAAGCTTTATTCTTTCTTCCACAGCTCCCTTTCACTTGACGTATTTTTTGTTTGTTTGTTTGCTACTGAATGTGGTTCTAAGTAAGGAAAACTTAAAACTTTAAATTATTACCATGAAATTTACTGTTATCTTGATATAGAGCAATAGCAGCTTTAGATGCAAATCTGAATATCGCCTTGTATGCAGACTTCTCATGCACAGAGAGTCCCCCAGAATTCTGTGCTCCGGGGACATGTGGAGTGCCATATGCAAATAGAGCGGCAAGGAACAGCTGACGCAAATGCTGTGTGTATCTCCTCTGCTCGCACACATGCGCCGTTGTCCCACAGGATTTCATTTGCAAAACAAAAAACAAAGAATTATTAAGAGCTTCAGTAGCAGAGCATTAAACGAAGCAGGGGGCCTGGGTGAGCACCTGGTCTGGTGCTTCTGCGTAGGGCACACAGACATGAGTGTCTCAATCCACTGTGTGTTGCTAATCTGTGCCCGAGGGTGCTATATCCAAACTCTAAATTCGCAGTAGTGAATCATATTATAATAAGGTAAAGATACCTGATTTTAGTACACTGGGAGGACAACGAAGGATGACAAATCACTCCCAAGTCTTTTTTCAGACTTCTGTTGTAACTAGTAAAGGAGGCAGATACGTATGTTTATACACCAGGAATAAGGAATTATTTTTATTTGCAGACATTTATAATTGCTTTGCCATTGACTGAGCTATTAAATATTCAAATCTGAGTAGGGAGCAGGTAATTTAGTGCAGCAATATTTTCTCCTCTGCTTCGTTATTAAAATTGAGTAAAAGTTAAATTAGACAATAATGCAATTGCAAATATTTTAGACAGAAGGACATCGTTCTCTTAGCCTCTTTTGGAGAGAGGAGACAATTACAAACAAGGTCAACCGTCCTCACCATTCTTTGGGTCTGGGCTGATTTTGCATTTTTCTCCAGAAAAAAATTTGTATTTTTCTGCCATGAACTTCAATTCTGAGGACATATGCTCTAGCCACCATAACAAAAACAAGTTTTTCTTATTTACCATTGCAGCTTGAGACTGTCTTGGCTTAAATATCCATTACTTAGCCTGTATCAGGAAAATTAACAAACAGATTTGCTACTCTGTTGAACTAATGAGAAAATTTATTCTCCTAAAGGTTGAGAAACTCACACAGCTAGTAAATGGTAGCATTAGAATTTGTACCCAGGGCTGGCAGAGTAATGCATTGTTACCCAATTCTTTCTCAATAAGCTCAGGAAAGCCAGGGATACAATGATGATAATATCTGTGTGATTCTCCCAAACTAGAGCTATTGTATCCTTTACCCAACTCTGTCTCACTGTTTAAATTTACATTCATCAGTTAGCTCTGTTATGTTCTTATACAGTAGAGTACACATATTTTTGTCTGTCTACACTTTCTCATGTATTTTTTTTTACTTTCCTGCCACTATTTATCTGAAGATATAAATATACAGTATATTTCCTTAAACTACACTGCAACTAGAAACTTTGTCCTAAACTTTTTCCTTAGTATTCATATATATGATACCAAAAATATAATGTGGATTATATATTACATTTTATATACATTAAAATATATTATATATGATTTACAAGTGATTAAATAAAATGACAAAGTAGAGGTCTCAATTGTCGGAGAGATGTCATACTCTCTCGTTGAAAATACTGATTTTAGCATTGGATCAAAGCACCAAAGACACAGATTTCATCCTTATATTGTGTAGGTACGTTTGGTTCTCTAAGTCTGTGTTCTACATCCTGTATAACAGTTTTAATTTACTCAATCCGGAGGTTAGTTTCTGCAATGCAGTGAATTCAACATTGTATTTGAATGACTTGTATTCACTTTACCAGATTGTATAAAACAGTTCAATGTCTGATCGCTAAGAAGAGTTTCTTTCTCAAACTTAATTTTAAACTTAATTTAAAAGTACCAAAGGGGGCAGGAGCTCAGTCATTGAAGCGTCTGGCTTTTGATTTCTGCTCAGGTCATTTCTCAGGTTCACGAGATGGAGCCCTACCTCAGGCCCATGCTGGGCGTGGAGCCTGCTTAAGCTTTTCTCTCCTTCTCTCTTTCTCTCTCACTTTCCCCTCAACCCACCACCACTCTCCCTCCCACCACCACTCGTGTGCTCTCTCTCTCAAAAAGAAAAGTACCAAATGCCCACAATGAAAAAAGTCATGTTCTCTTATGAAAACAACTAGAGCCAGACAGGCTATGGGGAAGGTCATGTCCAGAAAAGGAAGCCAATAGGGTTCCCTAAGTTAGATCACATTAAGGAGATAAGATTCTTGTCACTGAGGATTTGACATGAATTCTTTGTCTATCTTCAGGAATAAGTAAAAGACTTCAAATGGTTTTTGTGTTTTGTATAAATTCTGTTCAGCGTTAGCTCAGAGAATATTTCTACTCTCTGAAGCTTTGATTTCTCAGCAAAAGCGGTTTAGGGATGCCTAGGTGGCTCAGTCAGTTAAGCCTCTGCCTTCAGCTCAGTTCATGATCCCAGGGTCCTGGGATGGAGCTCCGTGCTGAGCAGGGAGCCTGTTTCTCCCTCTCCCTCCCCACACATTCTTTCTCTATCTCTGACAAATTAATAAAAAGTCTTTAAAAAATTTTTTTTAAAGCAGTTTGGTACAGATTTGTGGGATTGAGTTTATTTTTTATTTTGGTTTCTTTTAATATGAGGGTTCACTGAAGTCTGTATTTATGGTTAGGGTCATAATTTATTCTATTTAAGCACCTGGTTATAATCAGGCAACTCAATAATTGAACAAGTCAAAATATACAAGTTGATAGTAAAAGAACTTATTGTGTAACAAAAACTCTACAGAATGTCAGGGAAAATTAAGAAGACTGAATATTCATAGTATTTGTGCTCTGAATGATAGTTGATGTCTCTGGTGCTTCCTCCCAATTGAAAAGATTCAAAGTTGATGTGAACAGGTTCTGCTGATGCTTCTTGCTCTCCTCTTTGTCAACCTGGACCTGAAAAGCACTGAGATAAGAAAGCTGTATCTTTTCGGGCTGGTAGGTCTAATTTGTACTTGTATCAGTGGAACCACTGTAATTTCTAAAACTTCAATTTTATGGTTTTCTTTTGACTTTGGATTCTGAAATGTATTTTTTTTTAACCTAGCTTTAGAGTCTAGGAAAAATATCAATGAATAAAAGAGCATTAGACAAGGAGAGCAAACAGAAGTCCATAATGAAAAGGGGGAAAGCATTTCCATCTAAGAAAATAAATTTGATTTTAAAACAGAAGGAAACGAAAAGAAACAGTAATCTTAGACAGGAAGTTCAAAAACACCAGCTACAGGTCCCTAAGTGATCACTGAGCCTAAATTTCCTGAACAGATTCAGGATTGATCCCAGTCTGCTTCTGGAAAGACTTTTATTTCATTGGCAAGACCCAGAATACTTGGGCTCAGATTTTGGCTCTGTCACTAATAAGCCTGCACAGCAACAGTCTGCACAGTTTCATTTGTAAAACTTTCAACGGCATATGAGCTCTTTGAGGAATGTGAAGTCAGGCCCCCCTAGCCCCTCTTGCCTCTCTCATGACTGTCCTTGTAGGAACCTCATCCTATCAAGCTTCCTTTCTCTTATTTGCAAAACAGATAGAGTAACAGTACCTACCACATGGTGGGGTTATGAATGTATTATAGATGATTTTTCCATATAAGTTTCTTACCATCATGTCTAATAAATGGATTTGCTATTTTAGCCAAGGTAGACTTGACCTGACCAGTGTCATGGACACTCAGCCCTTGGTCAGGAAAATTCCTCAGGAGTCTCTGGGGACTCCAGGCACCAACTCATCTCAACAGCAAGGAGTCCACCTGAGGTTATAACCTCCACACAAACCAGGAAGCAGAAAGAGTGAACATGCTTGGGCGCCTAGGGTGGCTCAATGGGTTAAGCCTCTGCCTTCAGCTCAGGTCATGATCTCAGGGTCCTGGAATCAAGTCCCGCATTCGGCTCTCTGCTCAGCAGGGGGCATGCCCCTCACCCCCACCCCCGTCCCCCTCTCTGCCTACTTGTGATCTCTCTCCGTCAAATAAATAAATAAAATCTTAATTTTTTTTTTAAAGAGTGAATATGCTCATCTCTGCGCTTTATAGATAAGCCAACAGTTTCAGGTTAGATGATTTACTCAATGTCACAAGGCTGGGAGGAGACAGAGCTGAACTTGACTGCAGGTTCTCTGACTTCATGTCTTGTCAAAATGAAAATGAAATCACTCACAATCATGTTGCTTCAGATTAAAATGCCTACAACTGGCGAACAGTAACAAGAGGCATAATACATTAGTGCTCATTAGTGTTTGATAATCAGTAGTAGTAGAGGTTTTTGGTTTGAGGTCACAAATCTAAGCAAATGTGCCATCAGAGATGGACATGAATAGTGACAAGTGCCTCCATGTAAAACCCTCATTCCAATGAACCTATCATCCTGTCATCTCTTGCTAATCTGAAATTTAGTTGCATCAGTTTTTTCCCGAAACAACTGTTGTGCCAACTGGGACTGTTGTGCCAACTGGGACTTGCCGACGTCGCTATCATTGGGAGGTTTTGCTATCATGTTATTAATTATGTGAACTGCCCAGTTTTAAAGGTGAGGGTATGGGACTTCAGAAGGTCTGGATTGTGGTGACATGCTATTCTTGTTTTGGTTTGGTTTAGTGTTTCTGGAGTATCAGAAGCAATTTCCATACATAGCAGTAATAGCAGGGGCTTGATGGCCAGCATTTTACCCTGGGCAACAGCTTATTTCAGGAGAACTAGAGAACAAAAAGAGGTTTTTACTCATATATGGGGGATAGTACATCTTTTACAGTGCTCTCTTGAGCACATCATTTATTTAATCTCAAATGCTAATAGATATGCAATTGATACAAGAAAAAAAAAAGTCATTTCCTTCCTACATGCTTCCGTTGAGAGTGGTACAAATATGTTCAATCATTGAGAATTTTAATTTACCATTTAAGTTGATCAGATAAAGCTTTCTTTAGATGATAAGAAGTTCTGACAAAGAAAATAAATTACTGTTTTTATCTAATTATGTAAGTAAAAACATGTGTTGGTTATAGAACACAATGTAATTAACATATAAAAAGTGTTCAGCTATAATTCATAGATTTGTTTATACTACAACACAGGATGAACCAACATTGTGCTTGCAAATAATTATCCATAGATACGACTGATCACAAAGATGTAGTTTACCAGTTGTTATTTCTGATCTTTGAACTCTTGTTCCCAGAATCGTATATTAATTTGGTATCACAAGAATTCAGCAATGTTCAGATACATTTTGTCTGTTCTTTCTGGATCATCCTGTTTGCTCACATTTAATATTTATGGCATTTACCTTCCCATGGGGGGCAATACGGCATAATGAAATAAAGCATCAAAACGGAAAATCTCATTACAGTAGCCATCCCTAGCCTTTGGGAATGGAGAGGTCCTTCCTCTCAAGTTCTGATTTTATAACATACACCCATTTTTAATTGGGGGGGGATAATTGCATATATATATATACACACATATTTATATATACATATATATATATATATGTGTGTATATATATATATATATATATATATATATATACTCTTCCAGTCACTTGGATACAAATTAGATTACAAAAAAAAAAAAACCCATTTGGAAATAGTAAATAGCCCTTGAGATAATTAAAGACTTACTGGAATACCAGCAATTAACGATTGTGAATCAAGAGCTTCAAGATACCACAGACCAGATATCCCCAGTATACCTCCACACATTTCTCTGGCTTTCCTTGGCATTCATCTTCTGAGGCATTAGAGATAGGGCACTGCCACTGCTGATCAAACCTGACTGATTAAAAAGGATCTTGTCTAGTAGAGGTTGTTGCTATAGGTGACTCACATCTCTCTGCTTGCACATGGCATGGCTTTGGTAGGTGTTTGTCTCTGATGGTTTGTTTTGTTTTATTTTGTTTTAGAGATGTTACGATGAGTCTTGAAAAAGAGAAAAACGATAGTTGCATAATGGGTAAGGTCAGAAATTGTTCAAGGGTGATTTTGCTCCTTTAAAACTATTCGGACTTGACGTATCTAATTTTGAAAGCATAGAGAATATTCCTTTACTTATGTTTTTGCTTTCAGTTAATAACCCTTAACTGCTGGCTGCTTTCTTATCTGAATTCATGACTCTATGCCAGTGAGATATTCCTGCTCACAGAAGACATTGCCACGTGAAGGATGTTCTATATACACAGGTGCAAAAATGACTAAAACAAACCTGTTTAAATTGCCCTTAGAGTCATTTACTTCCTATGTTAGTATCCGAGAATTATAATTAGTGCAAGATTACTTTTGTTTTTGAGTAGGAAAGCTGAGATACTAAAACAGCACATCACAAATCATGAGAAAGATCAGAGGGCTTAAAATTAACACATATCACAACCTCTTTCAATAATGGCACTATATTTCAGTAGGTATACAGTGACAGCTCTTCACAGAACCAAAATATTCTGACTTTATATTAAATGCAACATATAACTCTCTAAGTTCTCCACTTGCTATCTTCCCTAAAAAACCACTTGTAGATTCACTTGACTTTTGTCATTAATTAATAATTAGGGACTTAAACTTGTATCCATGCCTAATCAGACTAGTTTAAAAAAAAAAAAACTGCTTTCCATAAATGTGAAATTTATTTGAGATCATTCAGACAAATTCTCAACTAAGAGAACTTCCCTACCCTTTACTTTAGTAAGCCTAAGCAAAATTCCACTCAAACGAACATGTTTCTAGGATAGCAAGAGCTCATAATTTGAAATGACTCACTCATTTCAAATCTAGAATCTTTTGGGATGTTTCAACAAGAAAGCCTCACGAAGGCAAAAAAAAAAAAAAATTTACATTTTATTCATTCTAAAATGTGAAATAATGAACAGCATACTATGTATAAGCAGTAAGGCAAAAAAACATGAATAAAGTTAGGAAGTTATATAAAAACCTGTGTTTCTTCTGACTTCATTTAATAGAGTTTAATGTAAGAAAAACAAAACCTGTTGGCCACCTTCCCCTTTCGACTTCCCTACATTAATTTGTTTATTAGATTCTCTGCTCCCTTCTCCACACAGAGGGGGGTTTCATAAATGCACATTGACATGCCCACTGTAGGCTTATGTGGAAAGGAGAATTAATCCTCCATTGTGTAGCAGTCAAGTCCTATTTAGTGGTTTGTCTGCGAAGATCAATACAGGGTCTCTAAGGCATAATGGCTGGCTCCGTTCACTCTTGCTAGACAAACAAACGCCCTTTTAAAAGTCAGTTCACGAAGGAAGCTTTTTCTAGGCACAACCCAGCCCTGAGTAAAACTTTAAACAGTCCAAGTTTGCATTTCAGTGCTGCAGGCTTCATTCCTGGGCCCTTTTCCCTGCTTTGAATGTGACTTCGCCAGCCTCTCCCCATTAAAACCTGCCTTCAAGAAAATAATTTGATGTATAAATTCAATCCCAAAGAGATACTCAACAGTTCATAGGCGTAATGTGTTTCCACTCTCAAGAATAGCTGTATTTTAGCAAAGATAAGGATTCTTAGGCAGAATTAGTCTCTAATTGTCGAATTTGAGTCATTCAAAGAGCATGAGAGACATTTATCAGGAAGTTATTTCAATACCCTCGTAGACAGGGACTTAACCCCACCTACTCATAAGACTATCTCTACAGCAAGAAGTTGCCTGAAAGCCTCTTGACAACACATCCTTTCTCTTTATTGTTGGGCTAACTCCTTTTTAATCTTCTGGATCAGTTCAAATCTTGCCTCCTTGTGGAACTATTTCCCAAGTACATTCAACTCCCAAGAAGTCCCAGGATCTATTTCTATCACAGGAGTTATTACACCTCGTTGTTCTTTCCTATGCTGCCTCTCTCCCTGCTAGAAGTCACTAAGAATGAGCACTGCTGCCTTTAAGCTCTGCCTTTCCACACACAGCACAGTGTTTGGCACATAACAAACCCTTCCCTCCCTGTCCCTACCCCATTCCCAAATTATGTGAATACTGGACAACACCGGGGCAACCAGCGCATTCCCCCATTCACCTGTCATATGCCTACTGGCATCGGGCAACCCATAATGGCGGAGAGGGCAGTAGAGGAAGAAGTGGGTGAGCTGAGATACAGAGGCTCCCCATCCTCTTTTCCCGAGGATGTACATTTCCTACAGTCAAGAATGACAGAATGTTTGATGAAATACATTTAACAGGATTGAGGTAATGTCTTGTTGGATGGTTTCCAACTCTTCAACAGGAAAGCAAACGTTAACCTTCCCAAAAGCGAGTTGGTTGTACCGAGAATGGCCACTCTAAGTCAGAGGTTGGTAAACTAGGACCCATAAAGCAAATAGAGCCCACCTGTTTGTATACTGTTCGAGATCTTAGAAGAGCATTTACATATCCAAATGGTTAGAAAAAAATATCAAAAGAATGTTTCTTGACACGTAATATTCTGTGAAATTCAAATTTCAGCGTCCATAAATAGTTTTTATTTATTTATGAATGTAGACATTTTTATTGGATGATAGTCATCCTTGCTCATTTTGGAGTATCTATGGCTGTTTTTGTACCACAACAAAATTGGGTAGTTGTAACAGAAGCCATATGTCCTGCAAAGCCTAAAATATTACCATTCTGCCCTTTACCAAAAAAAAAAAAAAAAAAAAAAGTGCTCTAAATGAGCATATTAAGAACAACAAAGGCAACCCAATGACACTGTTTACATCTTTTTTAAAAAGTAGTTCAGAAAGAATTGTGCCTGAGGGAAGGAGATTCACTTAGGGTTGATAAGAGTCAGCCATTGGTCTGATCCTCCTTACTGTGAAGAGCAGAGTAGTGTAAACAAGATAATTAACAATTATTTCTAGTAGACGGTAGATCAGATAGAGCACTATGCAAGCAATATCCTTAGGCATCTTAGAGATAGGAGAAAAAAAAAAAGCATAAATAAATAGAAACCTGAGATCATGAGAGTTCAATTACTTATTACTCTTACTACCTTGCTTAACTGTGAGATCTTTTTGGAGGCAAAAAAGAACCAAGTGTTAGATCTATTATCAGTAGGAAAGTACCTCACTCATTATTAGAACTAGATACAATTTTGAGGAAAGAAAGAAGAGAGGGAGAAAAGAAGGAAGGAAAATGTATTTAAGAAGAATATTTACATTCAGCTTTTATCATTTACTTTAACTTCTTTTTCTTTCTTTCTTTTTTTTTTTTTTTTTTTTTTTTTATATGTGGAAGGTCACTACTTTAAGAACTTTTATTCCAGCGGACAATTTTATTTGTGCTTATCAAACCAGCACATGTTTTGAGGGATGTTTCAAGGATGTTTCTTCTCCTGTTTCAAGTGTAAGCCTTGTTTTCTCATAATGAAAATCAACCACCATTGATCCCATAGTGACTATTCTCAGAGGCTAAAGCGCTGTGTTTTGGGAAGGCTTTACCCTACAACTGTAAATAAGCCATTATCATCAGCTCTCATTAGTGGTAGAAACATCAAGTTGTCAAACACATTTTAAAAGAGTATTCTAGCTATCCATGTTCATGACATCTATAATGGAACCACTGTGTTCCTTCTTGTGTTTAATTTAAAGCACACATTCTATGTTTTTGTTTTATTGCCAAGCCCTCACCCACCATCTTATAGTCTCCTTTAAACATAAGAATATTTTTTCTTCATTTAAATTTATAACTAACAGCCCGGCTCTGGCATGTTTAGCTATAGACTTTCATTCCGGTAATAAAAAAAACAACAACAAAAAAGAAAAGCCCCTGCAACGAGAGGGTCATGGGCAACGGGACTAATTGTGGAGCTGCGTTCATTTAAAAAGGCAGCTTCGTTTTACATATATTCACCTGCCCTTAAAATATGCTTTAATTTATTACTAATGGTATTCTCAATGATCTGTTGAAGGATACAACTCCGAAATGATTTATTCTAATTAAGAGCCTCTTGCCAGCACTTAGTCACCATGAGGCTCAGAAGCCCCAGGGACCAGCTTTTATTATACACTGTGCCCATTTCATACAAGTAGAACATTTTACAATCATCAAATCTAATGGGACATCTTTATAATGTAGCTTCACATTTGCATTTTTCTCCTCACTCTGTCAAAACAGATACTTCGGTTGTTTAGCTCATTTTAAATGTACAAAGGATTGAAATGCACCTCTTTGACAGAAACTGAAAAGCCTAGAGCCTGCTCTACAAGATCCAGCCATCCCCCAGTCCTGCACAGGTTCCTAGGCATGCGCTGTTTCAAAATACAGGATGCCGTGACACCCAGAGCCCCTACCCAACCCAGCGAGGTCCCCTCAGTCTCACTACCGGGATTCTCATTCGGACCAAATGTAATTTTCTGCTTTTAGGGGAAGGGCTGGAGTCTGTCCACGAAATAACAGCTCTGCATTTGGGTCATAACATCTTAGACCAGAATGACCTTAGCGGGGAGCTCTGGTGAGGTAGGCAGAGCCCAGGTTTGCGGGGGGGGGGGGGGCAGCCCTGGTCCCCAGTTTGGTTATGCCTTTTACTAGTCTCCAGCCTCCAGTGGGCTGCATTTCCCAGGCTGGCCTGTCATCTGATTTTTCTCCCAGTTTGGACAAAGGGAGCCTTGGCAGGAGATGGGAGGGTATGGTTGGTGGGAAGACCCCAGAGTATTTGTCCTTCTTTGCATCCCCTAAGACAGCAGATGACCCTCGTCAGTGGCTCTAGGTCCTTCCCTACAGGCCTTGTAAAGATCCAGCCACCACGAGGGAGGGACTCTGCCTTTGGGCTCAGAAAGCTGTATCGTCCTCTGCCTCTCCAGCCTCAGGACGGTTGTAGCTTGGGCTGCCATCTCCTGCCTCAGCCCTAGCCCCAGGATGGGCTGGCCCCTCTCGGGGACTGCAGTGCCACACCCGGCCCCTTCTTTCTCTTCATGAAGTCCGTGCTGCTGGAAATAATTAGAATGGTTTCTGTTTTCCTGTTTGGACTCGGAATACAGGCAATACTATTACCTTAATTACCTTAAAAGTAAGGCATTGTGCCTGTAATCTAATCTCATTTCCAGAAGAAGTAAGTGTAGATAGGAACATACAAAGAGATGTAAGAAATTATGCATTTTATGTGCTTGGGATGTAGGCCATATTCTGGAAATTTTTTAATTTAATTTCTAATTTCAACTTATTTTCACCTATGTTGTTTCCTCTTTTTCCTTAAAATGAAACATCAGGAAAATAATTCTTTTAAGATTTTATTTTTAAGTAATCTCACACCCAACGTGGGGCTCAAACTTAACAACCCCAAGATCAAGAGTTGCATGCCAGGCAGGCACCCTGAAAATAACTTTATTTTTTCTAGATTTTTAAAGTTTATTTGACAGAGAGAGACACAGCAAGAGAGGGAACACAAGCAGGGGGAGTGGGAGAGGAAGAAGCAGGATTCCTGCCAAGGAGGGAGGCCAACACGGGGTTCGATCCCAGGACCCCAGGATCATGACCCAAGCTCAAGGAAGATACCCAATGACTGAGCCACCCAGGTGCCCCCTGCAAATAACTTCTTTATAGAAGGTTCTTTTTAGTTCATTTATGTTTAATTGGGTATATTTTTGTTTCATTTTTATTTATTTCATATTATTATTACTATTTTTTAACTAGATACAGTCAGAATGAAACCACAGGAGCATTTTCGTATAGGAATCTGACCAGTTAGAATTATAGAGGTAGAGTTATGAATTTACTTAAGACCCTCTTCATTTATGCTTATTTGGGATATACCCTAATTTAGTTAATAGTTAACTAGTTAATAGTTAATAGAAAGAATGGCAAATCAATGCTCTAATTGCCTAAGAAGAGGCAAAAGAATCTAAACATAAAATTCCATGTAATATCTTCATAGAACTTCAGGAAGTAACTTTCACTCACGTTGAATGGAATAGAACTGTTCTCCAAAAGCATCTCTAATGTAAATACAGGCCATTGGATCCTCATCAAAAACAAAGTTTGTTTAAGGATATAGAAACTTTCTGGGTTAAATTGAAGACTCGAATTTGAGTAGAAATACCTGACTGTCTTTGGGAGGTTAAATCACAGCTCCTCTGCACTGCTTTCCTTTTCTATTTAAACAGCTGTGACTCCTTACCCGAAGCATAATCATATTAAATTATTTATGCCTAAAGAATTCTGGAATTTTTAGCAGGAAAGAAGTCCCTAGTCAGTGACTAGGCAGAGCCATGCATACATGAAGAAGGAACAAGGCAGGTCTACCACCTGGCTGTATGACTCATGAGAAACTGCCTTTTTGGTGAGCTACAGACCGGACCTTCAACTCCACCACAAGACAACAGGAGCCTAAGTTCTGCCCAAGGTGGTCAGTTGAGTGAGGGGCACCAGGCCAGTCATGGGACTGCCATTAGATCGTGCTATTGACTGAATATCTGCGTCCCCCCAATTCATATGTTAAATCCTAACACTCAGTATGGTGGTATTAGGAGATGGGGCCTTTGGGGGTGACCAGGTCATGAAGTGGAGGCCTCATGAGTGGGCTTAATACCCAGGGAGCTCCCTTCTCCCTGTCACCATGTGAGAACACAGCGAAAAGACGGCCCACTATGAACTAGGAAGTGGGTTCTCATCAGACGCTAGCTCTGTAGTGCCTAGACCTTGGACTTCCCAGCTCCCAGATCTACAGAAGGGACACAGCCTGCATTGGGGTCTCAGTCAGACACTGCTACCGTTAAAACAGAGCCTAATTCCCTGGCCTAATAGAGGGTGAAGTCTTACCTCCAGTACAGTGAGAATTCTGTGCAATCTTTTCCATAAAGCTCAAATAGACAACGGGTGGCAACATTATCAGGTCTTCCTAGGCAGAATTAGAAGTAAGAGATGTGTTAGGTCATTACTAGATAATCTATAAGTAATTTAAAAAGTACAGTCCAAAATAAAATAGGTAAATACTTAAAGACATCTTAAAGGTGTCATGAGGCCTATAATGGCTAATAGGTTTGAGACTGTGTAAACTCAAGTGGAAAGAAATGAAAACTTTCAGGATAAACATCTCCACTTCATGCTTTGATGCAGCCTAACTGATTGCTTCCCTCGGCCTAGCGCGGCAGACATGACTCTGGGGACTTCTCCCCATGGCAAAGGCACTTAGGAGTCTTTGAATGGATTGTAGGCCGTGAATAATTTCGATGGTATCAGCAAGTGAGATAGGTGGCTGGTTATAAGAAAACAAACTTAGGAACAGAGCTGGTGAAATGGCGCTGGGATTTGGCTCCTTGGGTGAGCGCCCGCAGGCAGCGGCTGGGCAGGGAGCTTCTTCCTCCAAGAGCTACCCTTCAAAGGACAGGAAAAGAGGAAGCTGACAGCCGCAGGTAACTGAAGAAAGCCCCCAGCGTGAGAGCCGCTCTGATAGCATTGGAGATGAACCCCCTGGGATGCCGAACCAAGACAGGCATCCTTTGGAAGCTGGTGCCATCCGCCCAAAGCCAAAATGACCAGCCATTCACAGGGACCCTGATACGCTTGATGGATTAGTGTTCGTCGGAGGAAAGACAGGCAGACCTCCTCCAATATACTCCCAGGGCATAACCGGAAAGGACCAAGTTAAGAAAAATGGATCCCAAACAATGGAATTTTCAGAGAATTGTTGGTGCTCCCTATCTAAGAATAGCAGCATCTTCGAGAAGATTAGAGAGATAGGGAAAGGCCCGGTTTATTTCCCAGCATCATATGTAAGATTCAGAGAACCCGAAGTCCTATTCATTCACGTTGCTGGGCATTTGAGGATTGCAAAATCTGTCAAATCTGGGAGGATTTGTATTTTGAAATTCTAGCAGGGTACACGTTGGTTAAGCATGTGATAATGGAAAACAAGTAGGAATTGGAAAATTGTCAGTTCTCTCGGCTTCTCTGTTCATTTAAAAATCATGTAGGTTAAAAATGATTTCTCTGGGTATAAAAAGTGAGATTAATTGACAGTGTGGAGCTAGGTTATTCTGGGCATATCATCTAAGTATCCAAAGAGGAATTTAGACATATTGAGGGAAGGAGATGGTGCCAGGCTTGGAGAAAGAAAGGAAATATGGGAGATGAGAAAGAGCAGAGGATGTGTATCTCCCTCAGTCCCTCCCGTATTTATTGGTTACCCTCAGACCTCTCCCTGGAGAATTTATTTAAGCAGTAAACATTTATTGGCTTTCAAGTGTTTGCTCAGCTCTGGGCAAGGTCTGTGCTAGACTTGGGCTTATAATGACGACCTGATCCTTGACCTCCTGGACCTCCTACTATAGAGAGAAAACAGACCTTTAAAGAACTAATTGTACTTCGTTAGTTGCAAGCAGCCTTGGAGGCGGTGGGGAGGGAAAACATCACTCTGATTGGACAGAGATAAAGCAGGGAAAAAGTTCTTCAACTAAGAACTGATCCTTGAGCTTTATCAATGTCAATTAGGAAGGAGATCCCCGGAAGGATTTATGCAAAGGGGGATGTTCTAGAAAGAACAATATACACAAAGGCGTGGAAAGACAGAATACATGCCAGTAATTGGAAGGAATTTGTTCCCAAATGGAGCACCGGGTCTGTGTGGGTGAGCCGAGGAGGATGGGACCGCCAGGCCCTGAAGAGCCGTGACTGTCCTCTCAAGGAGCTGGAGCTTTTTCCTGCAGGTGATAAAGCAACAAGGAAGGCTTTTATGCGAGAGAATGACATGATCCGACTCTAAACAATGTGAGGGTGAAAGGAGAGCTCCAGGCAACCAAGACTAAAAACCCGAAGCAGGAGAAAGCAGTTCCGGAGGTCCCACAGCTGGGAAAGTCAGCTCCTGGTGTGTTTAGAAGGTTGTGCCCCACCGAACCAATTGTACGCGTGTTTTTATAACCTTGTTAAAAATGAATAAAGTAAATATTACAAATGTAGGCTCTGATTAGCATACTTTGAAAATAAGAAAACACTCTTTAAAGGCGACCATAAAGACTTCTATTGATGATATTCATTTAGGTAAAAAGCACTTCATTAGGATGTGAGGTCATAATCGTATGCTGCATTTATAACCCTTAAAGCCTCATTTGATCGTATAATAGGCAAAAAAACAAGAGGAAAAAAAAAAAAAAAAAACAGGAGTCAGGAACGAATTTGTTTTAGAAAAAGACACAAGCTAGAGGCACACGGTTAGTAAGCCCGACTGAAATGCAACATTGAGAGGTTAGAGCATGTGAGTAGACGTGCTAAAAGCATTTTGGCCATTCCTCAATTTTCCTCTTCTCTATATGCAAACCCAGTCCTTTCATTTTCCCTAACTTTCACACTAAGGGTCTTGGTTAAAGGGCTTCTTGTTTAAAATTATGCTTTAGTGATATCTCGCATTACAGAAACATACCTATCTTGCTGAAAGAAATAGAAAATGCTATCAGAATTATTTTGCATCTTTTTTGGCAACACCCTGAAAATAGATAATCTATGAAATTGGTGAGGTTTTGTCCTGTTTAACTATTTCCAGAGAAATACGATGCCCAAAATATATCCTAAATATTGGATGTGTGTAGGCAAAGATAAGGAATTGGTACAGGCGACTTACTGGAAATACTTTTCTCTCAGCTTACGAAAACCAAAAAAGATCCTGGTTGGTTTCCAAACTTTCATTTAGGTTTTTATGCCCCCTAGTGGGTATTTGGCATTTCTGCAGTTGTAAAATAATGGTGATACCTTTACAGCATTTCCTTTGGGCAACATGTGCTCAAGCATTTATATCAACAATATATGACATTGATTGACATGCCCTTACGTATTCAAACCAAAGTGTTTAACATTTATTGAGCCAGAAAATTTTGATAATTTAATAAAAGCTCTGAAAACTTTTAGGAAAATGCCCATGAAGGCACACTATCATGGAGTTCTCTGACCCACTTGAATTTTATCCATGAATTCCCTAAGAATTCATCGATTCCAGGTTAAGGTCCTCTAATTAAGGCGGGACATCCTCTAGCTGCCCCTTTCTTTTAGTAGGTGCTGAAATTATTAATGTTGAGACAGTAGGAAAAGGAAAAAGAAAACATACACTTTTAAAAGAATAGTAGCTAGAAATTTGGCTGAGACTTAAAGAAACAGAAGCGAACACAGACTACTTCAAATAACTATACATGTGAGATAATCCAAAAAAATTCTCAAGCTTTCAACGCAGCTAGAATATTGTAGGATTGAGCCTACAAGCAAGAGAGGTGGAGATAAAATCAAAGCAGCTTTTTAAGCAAACATTGATTTTAAAATGTCAAAGAGGAATCTTCCTCTTGTTGAAGTAATACTAGGGTCCCTCTGGCAAACAAGTTGCATACCAGGTGTTATATAGCAACACTTAAAAACAACAGTTAGTTGCTTTCTGTAAACATTGCAGCTACTATAAAAATTAGCTATCAAACTATGATCCTTCTAGAATGCTGAACTGATAGCAGAAAATCCATGAATAAATAGCTACTGAGACCATAAGGAGTAGAATTATTAGTTGAGAAGTGATGGAGCTTTCAGATCAGAAGAAATGATTCCACAAACCTCTCTGACCAGTGGTTATTGTATTATAACCAGTATTATACCAGGAGAAAATTGAAGCACAAAATCAGTAATTAAAATATACACACACACACACACTCAATTGATAGATTTCACCAGGTTGTTATTATACATATCACTTTCATTTAACTTTTTTAAGGATACTGTCTTAGTCCATTCAGTCTTCTATAACAAAATACCACAGACTTGGTAGTTTATAAAAAACAAACTGTTATTTCTCACAGTTTCAGAGGCTGAGAAGTTCAAGGTATCATGTCACCAACAGGTTCCGCGAAGTTTCGTTTCCCAGTTCATAGACTGCCCTTCTTGCTATGAACTCATGTGGTGGAAGGGGCTAAGGCACTCTGTAGGGTCTCCTTTTAGAAGAGCCCCGATCCCATTTGTGAGGGTTTTGCTCTCACGACCTAACCGCCTCCCACAGCCTCCACCTCCTCATACCATCCTATGAAGCATTAGGATTTCAAGGTATGAATTTGGGGGAGACGCATTCAGACATATCGTAGCCAGTGACCTGTTTTATCAAACACTTCCATTTCCAAATACAAATTCATATTCCATATGATGTTGTGGGGTTTTGCTTTCGTTTTTGTTTTTCCCTAATGTGGTAGCTTTATAGAGCCAGCACCTGCCCTAGACAATATACAGGATGCTCCTGGAGTTCTGTGCAGGTGCACACGATCCATTCGCTCGATTTCTTCCACCGAGCAATTCAAGACGTTTTCATTGTGAACAAGAGAAAGGGAGAGCAAGAGATTGAGTTCCAGTAAGCATTGAGGTTTCTATTTAAATCAACATTTCCTTCCTGTTATATGAAGATCTTTTCTACCCTTGTGAGTGTTGATAAAATCCATGGCTTTTGTTTTCTTTCTTAGTATCCATGGGAAATAGTTTCACAGATGAAAAGGCATTCCTTAACTGAGGAGCTTTGCTTATATAAGATCTCTCCTTTATAAAATGAGCCTACATTTATGCTCTTCAAATAAAAAGAGAAGAAAAAAAATAGAAACTATAAGAATAGGACGAGGAAGCTAACAGTATTGTGTTTGAGCACTGCGTAAGAAAATTCCAGGAAATATTTCTCCATTAGAGATCTAAAGACACTGTACTTTAGACATATGATTTCTGGAAAAATTGAGTAGATATTAATAAAATTTGGTTTACAATGTATTATCTTTTAAACTTGCAGACATTTTCTCAACCTTTTTCATATTACTTGATAAAATGGGAAGATGGATGGATGGATGGACGAATGGACAGACAGAAGGAAAATATACGCATTCTACTTGTTTGTCTGAATTAACCAGATTTAGCCACTCTTCTGTCATTGAGTGCATGCCATAGTTTAAGTACTTTGCAAAACCTTTTGGTTGACATCCAAAATCAAAATCTTCAAGAACCAGTAATGGAATTTCTTCTGGGGAATTGGCCTTCTGTTCACTAGGGTCTTTAACTTGCAGAAAAAAACCCACCATTTTAATTAAGCATTTTGGGAAGTATGTGCAAATTTAGAATTAGTACTTTTTATGTGAGAGATACCTCCATGTTGTACCTTTTTCACTGGTCTGAGGAGGGAAAGAGGCAATAAACATAAGGTTTGGCAGATGTCCAGAGTAAAAACAAAAAGCAGAAAGAAACTGGACTGGCTGTACGTGGTGAGCAGAGGAGGAAAGTGAGAAAAGTGAGAAGCGGAGCAAAGTAAAAGGAGAGGGAAACGTCCTTGCATTAAAGTCCAAGTCTGCTTATTTCTAGTATGTAGAATTTTGGAGAGTGATTCTTATATACTATGCCATCCCTCCTCCTGTTTTCTTCTCTCTTTTAGGAATTCAGTATTTATCTTAGGAGACCTTAGAGGCCCCATAAAATCTTTCAACAAATTTTCTTTAAAAACAGAAAAAAAAAAGTCTCTGTGAAAAACAAAACCACGTCTACATAATGTTTCGGTGTCAGTCTTCTTGGGTAATGGATGTTTGAAGACTGGGGACATAAGATAAAATTCTGAAGAAAAAAGAAAGACTAGAATATATAATATCACTGGGCTTAGCATTAATTTAAAGATAGGGGCTCAGGAAAAATGAGGCATGTTTTCATATGGAATGAAAAGAATAAAATGCCAACCAGTAAACAAGACACCTTGGATAGAAATCACCATTAAAACATGGCAGTTTTGTAGGCAATACTTAAACTACACAATCATTTAGCCGAGCTGACTGTCACCTCTCATTATGAAGCTTTCTATTCTAAGCCTTTCCTCTATCGAGTTTGAGATATGATTCCTGAGGTGTATCATGCTATTCTGCTTCTTAGTAGGAATCTGAATACTAGTTAAAAGAGCCTTTGTTAAACAAAGGAAAGCAGCTGATTTTGCCAGAAAGCTATTCCCTATCCCCAGTAGATTCTGGGCCCAACTATACGTTTGCAAATAAAAATTACCTGTTTCCATTCTCAAGGTGATTTCTAAGTGAGAAGAGAGACAAAATGGACCACGGTTAGAACAGACACGAACCACACTGGGTATGTGGCGTGATTCTCCGACAGAGTCGAACTAGTGATACAGGCTTCATATCGCCAAGGGCAACAGCAGTCCGATCCGGGAAAGGAGGGGGTACAGGAAGAAGAGCAGGAAGAGCAGCAGATACAGCACGGAGGGGAGTGTGGAAGGAAGCAGCAGGTGCTCCTAGGGGATCCACCTGACGGAGTCCCACGGAGCCCTTAGGGGCAGCCGCACCGCAGCACCCCCCCCACCCCCGTGCCTGCCCCGATCCCTGTGCCCTCCGCACATCACCCTCTGCCCCAGCCGCACAACAGCGGGGCCCCGGGGCCCATCCTCATTTTCCGTATCACCAGAAAGATCAGTCCTTCTACCCAGGAGTAGGACGATGGGAGGAGAAGGTCCCACCGATGAGCACCGTGTTAGCCCTCACTTCGTGCCATGATCCCGTGATCACCGCAGGCGTGGCCGGTCCCCTCACGCACTCACCCTGCTTTCCTGATTGTGAAGGAAATTTGGATTGTCAAGCAAATATGGTGGAGGTAAAGAATAAATGCTGCTTTGACGCAGATTAGCATAGCTGCATGACCTTGAAGCACCCCTGTTACCTCTCTTCCGTCATGGGTTCTTCCAGACTGTGAATTTCCTGCCTTTCCGCCAGCTGGCTCAGAGCCTTCCGTTCTACCCCTTTGTTACAAAATGAACAAGAAATCGCACTGTACCCATTTTCCCCCCTCTGAGTAACAAGTTCACTTTCTGCTTTATTTATTTATATTATAATCTCTGTTTACATTCAGAAAAGGATTTGCAGTGATTATTTCTCTAGTTGAATCCTGGGCACCTTGTCAAAAATTGCTTTCCCAAGAAATCCTGCTTTATCAATTGGCTTCGCATCGCTTTGACGGAATTCCTCAAGAGTTTATTTTTTCCCTTCTTCTTTTCGGTGAGGACTTTCTGGATGTATGACTGTCTTCCATCCCTGCACACCACCCCCTACCCCCGAACTTACCAGCCTCTGTCTTCCTAAAGTCTTACTGAACTTTGGGTCCATTCAACACAGTCTAGCCATTAATTTTCTCCAGTAATTACAAGAGTGCTAGCCTTGCCTACTCTATGATACAGTTGAGCCTAGAATACAAAAAGTAGCTAATAAATACTAATTTTAAAAAAATCTCTTGGAGAGACACAGGACAAACTTTACTTTGGATTCATTTCTCTATCTTATTTATTGTATTTAATGTATTTATATCCTACAAAGTTTATTTGAATTGCATGGACTCAATGCTTATCTATTCTGCCCACAACAAATATAGTTGAGTTTTATTTATTTTTCTTTTGAGAAACACTTTCTAGATCCTGATTGGTAGACCTTAAAATCAAATCCCTTTTTTGAAAAACAGATTGTGTGTGTGTATGTGTGTGTGTGTGTTAGACTTTTCCAGGACCTACTGTATAATCAGTGCACAGAGAAAAAAAAAAGAAGTCAATAAACTATGACTGGGCACTTAATGTGAACTGTGGCAAACAGAAGTTGGTTCACACGCACACAGCATTGTATAAAAAGTTGATCTTCCAATTCCATTGATAGGTCCCTATAGTAAGAAAGTCCTCAAGACTTTTTTGCTCACCTTATGAATTCCTTTATGTGTGATTGTTTCCTTACTAACATAAACCTCAGATTATGATTTACCTTCCCTGATGGACTACAGAAAGAGACCCTGTTGGGGCACCTGAGCGACTCAGTTGGTTAAGTGGGCTGCCTTCAGCTCCAGTCGTAATCTCCGAGTCCTGGGCTTGGGTCGTGATTCCCGATTCCTGGGATTGAGTCCCCATTGTCTGCTTCTCCCTCTGCCCCTCCCTCTGCTCACGTGCTCTCTCATGTGCTCTTTCAAATAAACAAATAAAACCTAAAAAAATAAAAAGAAAGAGATCCTGTTTCATATGGACACAACATTCCAATTCCTGGGCTTGTTCATTCTTTCTTTTTATTTTTTGTGTTTGTTTGTTGTACTATAAATTAATATTGTCATTCTGAGGCCAAAACCTTGTGGGAATTTTAGTTACAGGGAATTAGCTCAACTGCTGATCACCCGCAAACACTGACAAGAGAGAGTAACTGAGCCTTCAAAACAAGGACCACAGCCTGGACTGGGGTCACCAAATGTTCTAGTCGGTAGAGCCTGCTGTCACTCTCACCAGCTTTCCCTGGGCCAGTCCCTCTGCAACTTTCCTTTCCATATTGACACACAAATGTTTTCCCACAAAACGATGTTAATTAGAGTGATCATTTCCTAGGCTACCCTTTGGAATAAAATGCAATCCCAAGTCCTTCTAAACCTCCTTGGGTCTGGATTCCAATACCCAAGCTCTTCTCAAAGTGCTGAGCTCCCCAGAGCCTCAAAGTGAACATGGACTAGTTGGGAATCTATAGGCAGAGCTGGGTAATTTCTAGTCTTATGATCAAAAGATCTTCTTTCCCTTTCCCTAGGGATAAATCCTTATATCAGTAAGGTAGGGAAAAATGGATTCTTCAACTAATATTTACTAAAACCCTGCTTTGTTTTGGTGAGACACTCAGTAGAGCAGATCCTGCTTTGCTGATGTTATATTCTAATGTCAGCAGGGTGGGTGGGTAATCAAAAAATAAATACGTTCATAAATTATAAAATATCCTGTGTTAACAGTACTGTGAAGGGTAGTCAATGGGGAAATGTTATTGAGAATGACAAGAGGAGAGAATTAGACCCCTGTCTGGATAAGATAGCCAGACCCCTATCTGGATAAGATAGCCAGAAAATAACTTATGGAACAGACACATGTAAGTCTCAACCTGAATAATGATGATCTGGGGTCCGCGCATGTGGACAGAAAGCCAGGTGGCTAGTGGACTTGGTTGGAAATATAGGCAGTTATTCAACAGTATGGGTCCTCAGAGATGAACATGAGGAGTTTGGATGTATTTTAGTTCCAAGTCTATTAGAAGGTTCAAGCAAAGTAGCAACAGTCCGTTCTCCATTCTACAACCATAAGTCTGGCTGCTATGTTGGCATGAATTGTAAAGTGATAAATATGGAAGACAGAGTTCAGGTAAGAAGCTATATCTACCCATGGCCCTGGCAAAGGACAGAGATAACTTGGATTGTTGTGATAAAATGGAGGTTAAGGAAAGAGACCTGAATGGGATCTAATTCAGCTGGGTCAGTGATAACAAGACTAGCTTGGAAATGAGATGCGGGGAGTGAAGATTGGGGCGACTCTTTCAGTTTTGGTGTGAGCAACTGGACGGTTTGCAGTTCCATGTAATCGGAGGCGATAGACTGTGGGAGGAACAGATTTGAGGGTGGCAGAAATAAGAGTTCTTTTTTTTTTTTTTTGGCTCATTTGTCTTAATTGGCTCTTAATAGGTTCTTAAAAAATCCAGGGATAGGAAAAAGCAGACCAGACCATTGAAGATATGAGTCTGATTTTCAGAATAGGAGTCAGGGATGTCAATATAAAGTAGGATACCAGCAGCATATAGGTAACTGCCAGCTATGGGATTGGATGAAATCACATAGGAAGGGGTTTATATGGAGACAGTAAGAGTCTGAGACCTAAGTTACTGCATGATTTAGAAATCAGATAAGGGAGACAAAAGCCAGAAAAAAAGATGGAGAAGCAGCCATGAGGTAGGAGGACCACAAAGGGAATTTTCCAATACTGGAACAGAACAGAGAGTGTTCCAAGGAGAGAGAAAACTAATTAAATACAACCGAGAGAATGAATAAGATCATCATGGAGAAATGGCCATTGAATTTAACAAGTGAAAGTTAATAAGACCCTGGAAAGCTTGTTTTTTAAGTGATTATATCTGACCAAAGGAATGTGCTATACCACTTTATCTACTTAAATTTTGTAACCAATCTAACGCTGGAAAAATTAAGTGGAAAAGTGGGTTATCTAGATTATAAAATTCAGCATGGAATTACTGACCATAAATAAATATAAAGAAATTTGCCATATTATATAAAGGACACGTTGAAGAGCTATCATTACACCATCTGGCTTAAAATATTTTCCAATCAAAATGATATCTAAATGTTAGAATCAATTCCTCCAAGATTGAAAGATAATTTTTTTACATTCAAATATTCATAATTTCTGTTGTATTAAAGCCTTAACTCATGTATATAGTCATCCTGAAGTAGAAATAGATTGGTCCAAAAAAAAATAATTTAAGGTAAAAAGCTATTTGTAGCAGGCAGAAATAGCTTTCTGTGACTAAAAACCATATGTTTTTTGTTTTTGTTTTCTCTAACCCAGGTATGGTGACATGGTACCAAAAACCATAGCAGGGAAGATTTTTGGTTCCATCTGTTCGCTGAGTGGGGTCTTGGTCATTGCTCTACCTGTTCCAGTGATCGTCTCTAACTTCAGTCGGATCTACCACCAAAATCAACGAGCAGACAAACGGAGAGCACAGAAGGTGTGTATTCAGCCCTAGGCAGCCATAATTTAGCATCTCCCACTTTTTACAGTGAGCTTTAAAATCCCTAACTGGCTATTCAGTGTTCTAGATTCTGATGATAGCTGCATCAGTCAGCACAAGCTAGGCTATTTCACAGTTTAAAAAAAAAAAAAAAAAACCCCCCCCCCCCCAAAAAAAAAACACCTTACTATCTCAGTGACCTAAAACAACAAGGACTATTTCTCAGTCATGCTGCAGGTCCATTACTGGTCCAGCGATAGAAACTCCCATCTTGCCAAGGTACTTCTGCAATCATTCAAGCAGGGGTAACGGGGCATGATGAATCACAATACTCCTAAAACCTCCTCCTGGAAGTGGGCCAGCTCACTTCCATTCCTACTGCATGAGCCAAAGTAAGTCACGTGGCCATGTGTAGCTTCAAAGTGGGCAGGGAAATAGAATCCTATTATGCAATCAGAAGCAGAGAGGAAGAATTAGGTAGTAAACAGCACTAATGATAGTAGCAAAATCAAAGATAAGAGTCTTGGCAAATTTTATCAGAATCAGATTTCTAGATCTGATTCATTTAGTCTCTATCCACCAGGGGTCAAGCTGGTTCCAGTAGACCAGGACTATTAAGAGGAACTAAGATATGTCTCAGATATTTTAAATAGTTGACCCAGGAAGTAGGAGAAATCTGATCATTAGTAGCTGAGTTTTATTCCTGGCCCAGCAGTTTACAGTTTCTCTGAACTTCATGCCAGCTACTCATCCCTCTACAAGTAAGCAGGATGCGTACTCAACTGTGAAAGGGGGAAAACATACCTACCTCACAGAAAGATGAAGAACATACACAAAGATATGTAAATCTATGTAAGCATATCATAATACTAGCAATATCTAACATTTATTGCTAGGTTACTGTGTGCCAGATGTTTTTAAAAAATAATTCATATTGTTTTCATGAGTCTAAGAGTGAGTTGTCATTATTTTCCCCATTTTTTAGATGAAGATCCTAAGGTATCCAGAAGTTGAGAAATTCTGAGGGCAAAGACCCAGTAAATTATGAGCCATCACTCAGTCCAAGCCCACCAGGCTCCCAGATTCACACACTTAACCACCCAGGGAGACTGTTCTCAGAAGAACTAAGTACATGTTATAACCCTTCCCTTCCCTGATTTTTGTCAAAATAGTCACCTTTAGAGTCAGGGCCTTAGCTGCCTAGAAATAATTTCGGGAATCTCTTTTATGGTTTCCTCAGCATAGTGGTACTAGATTTCCAGTATTCTTCATGAATACTGTATCATTGTCCTTTATGGATAGTTTTTTTCTTTTTTTCCCAAAAACTATCCCTAACCATGACTGTGGATGCAAAATCCTGGTAATGTAGTGTAACTATAAAATATTATGAGAGATTTGGGTGCAGTTCATAATGGGCTTTGTACATAATTCCAGAACAGGATTTGAAGTATGCTTTTTGAACAATGTTAGACTTTTAGTAGAGTGTAAAATCTCATAAAGTAACTCTTAGCATCACTGAGCGTGTTGTGAGAGAACATGTTCATGTCCATCACTGCAGATCCTCGTCCATGTGCAAAGAATCACATGTTCAGCCTTGTCCGTTCTTGCTTCTCAGAATCCCCCATGTTTGGAAAGGTGTCCAACATTTAACTGATTATCATAGAGCATAGAACAGTCCAGTTAATATGAATATATGGAACTGATAACTCAAAAAACAGAGGTTAGCAAAAGGCACCCATGAGCAGTTGGAGTCTCATGTAGGGAACACCTCTGGCAAGCAGAAATGGAGAAATTTTAGCCACAGTTGACCCCTCCACCAGAGACTTTCATGCACACAGCTGTGGCTCTGCCCACACATGACACTCTTTCTCCCGGGCACATGTGTACATTGTTTAAAATAACAAAAATCCTACAAAAATCTTGGTTTGCCAAGACCCATCTATCTCCATTCTAGAAACCTCTTCTCTGATAAAAGAATTCATTTCCTCAATGTAAAAAAAAAAAAAAAAAAAAAAAAAAAGTTTTTATTTGAAAAAAATAGAAAAAAAAAAAAAAAAATTAAAAAAAAAAATGAAAGCCAAAAAAACCGCATTAAAACTTTGTCAACCGCAAAAAAAAAAAAAAAAAAAAAAAAAAAAAAAAAAAAAACCTTAGAATAATTCAGAAAACCTTTTGCATAAATAAATCCAGAATACAAAAATAAATAAATAAGATTTTTAAAATATTGAATAAGGTACTTAAAAAACCATGTTATTTATATACCATAACTACTAGAGAAATTAATAAAACCAAATGTAATAACCTAATGTGTTATGTGCAGCAAATAGTCTGTGATCAGTAAACTGACCAGAGTTACCATGAAAGAACAATGCGTATGGAACTAAGTTATCAAGGAATATTTCCTATTTTCCTTCCCAGAAATTAAAAAAGCAAAGAAACGGAATAAATATTCGATAAAAGAGTTTAGTTAAGAGAATTCAGGTGTATCTGGAATTGGTGATTTGACAAATATCATATTTATGAAACGATAGCCAGCTTATTCATTCAAGCAAATAGTCCGTTCAGTAAAAATATCAGTCAGACCAAATAATAAGAAATATTACAGGGGTGCCTGGGTGGCTCAGTGGGTTAAATCCTCTGCCTACAGCTCAGGTCATGATCTCAGGGTCCTGGGATCGAGCCCCGCGTCGGGCTCTTTGCTCAGCAGGGAGCCTGCTTCCTCCTCTCTCTCTCTGCCTACTCCTAATCTCTCTGTCAAATAAATAAATAAAATCTTTTTTAAAAAAAGAAATATTGCAAAATGTTTTTTAGACCATATTTTTTGGTGTTTCGTCCCATTTTCAACTTCAAGCTCAAGTGAAAGCATGAAATATATACAATATGCATTTGACAACATTCCCCTGAGCATTTAGGGACACTGTCCTTCTTCTAGGCTCTTCCCCCCATAAGTATTCCCGCTTTCACTACCTGGCCCCACTCTTGAAAAGAGTGCATCATTTACCCATTTCTAGCCATCTTTGATCACATCTTAACTAAACACTGACCTGTGGGTGAATATAGAACTGTGACATATCTCCTTCACCCCCACCACTGGTAATTGTGTTTGAATAGATTTATTTATCCACTCAATTATTCAAAAAGTATTTATTGAGTAGAAATTGTTTTCCAAAATAAAGCTGAGTTGATGCAATGACATTTGGTAGGGTTGATATTTTAAGGCAGGGAACTACCCTGCTTGAAGATACAAATCACACCAGTCTATCATCTGCATATTTACAAGGCTAGCTTGTAAGTAGTTATGTATAATAGTAATAGTAATTATAATTTTTGATAGTGCTAATAGCAAAAACAACAACACTCTCTAGATTTTCTAGTATATCCCAGGTGCCTTATATATGTCATTTATATTTTCACAATCAACTCACTAAAGAAGTGTATTATTTCCGTTTCACAGATGACATACTTATGCTTACATGCCTATTGATTAAAGTCTAAGACAAGGAAATTCTGGCATCATTAGAGCTATGTCTCTTTAGGGATTTTTCTTATAGATAATTCTAAATACAGTGAGCCAATGAGCCAATGTGCAGCCAAGGTACAATGTAAGTGAATTTTTTTACTTGTCACATAAAGATGTTGACATTGATACAGAAAGTAGTTACCAAGACTCATTTATCACACTTTACTCTGGTGGTTCTCAAGCTTTAGATTCATTGGAATCATCTGAAGAGCTTGTTAAAATACAGATTGTTACACCCACCCCCAAAGCATTTGATTCAGCAGTGTGGGATTACAGTTTGAAAATTTGCATTTCTAACAAGTTCCCAAGTGATAGTGATACTGTTGGTCTGGGAACCATACTTTGAGAAACATCTGTCTAGGACATTCTTTAATGTCCAAATCAAATAATTTTATAGCAGTCTAGAATAATTAAAACAAACAGCACTCTGCTGTAGTCTGAGTGTGATCTCTCTTAGATTATCCAATTGTAAAAAGTACCACTGAGTTCCTCTGCCATATCTCTGTGGATAACTAGATTTTTTATCTGTGGTTTAAGAACCCCCATTATCAACACTTGTAAGAATCTGGAGGTTACATACTTCTTGATATCCACTCCGTGTTTCAGCCTTACTGAGTTACCTACTTCCGCCCTCAAGTCTCCATTCCATCCCCACACCACCTAATGGAGCCACCAGGCAAACTCCTACTCAGGGTGCAACACTCAGCCCACATGATGAAAAATGTCCCAAATGATGTGGACACCATTAATTGCTCTATTTTCTCTTCTATTTCCACAGTTTTATGCTCATTCTATTATCATATTTTACACTCTATTCTCCCTCTCCATTGTTCTGAGTGCAGTGCCAGGCATAAATAGCATTTAATGTTTGTGTAATAAAGAAAGAATGAACAACGAGGTCTTGTTCACCTTGACAGTGTCCTCCATTCCTAGCGTAGGGTGGACATTCTGACGACCAGTTGAAAGCAATACTGGGAAGTATGATTTCTATCTCTGGTGCCTTCCTCCACCTTCTTTCAGTTCTTCCCTCTTCCCACTTAGAGCTAACTCTTGTTGCCCTCTCTTCCACTGACCCATCCAGTGTCCCTTCCACTGACCCAAATGCCAGCACTGTTTCTACCCAGCCCTGCCTTCACCAGGATTCACAGAGCTCCAGAGCTGGGTGGGGATCTTATACTATCTTCTTCTGATTTCTTCCCTCTGTCTCTTTTTATTAGTATTTGGCACTAAATTGTCTCATTTCTTTTTGTTAAGATTTTATTTATTTATTTATTTATTTATTTGACAGACAGAGATCACATGTAGGTAGGCAGAGAGGCAGTGGTGGTGGCGGGGGTGGGGAGGAAGCAGGCTCCCTGCTGAGCAGAGAGCCCGATGAGGGGCTCGATCCCAGGACCTCAAGATCATGACCTGAGCCGAATGCAGAGGCTTCAATCCACTGAGCCACCCAGGTGCCCCTGTCTCATTTCTAGAGGAGCTATTTATCTTAACAAATGGAAAGATTCCAATAAATGCCTTAAATTTGTAAAAGCTGATAAAGCTAAATATGATACCTCCACATAAGGCATTTTACTAAACCTTAAATGAAAGAAACAAGTCCAAGTAGAATTTCCAGAATAGATGGTACAAGCAGTATGTGGGCTGGTGTTTGAGGAGTGAGCAATTGCCTCACATTATAAAAGAGAAAAGCTTTCGCAACCTCACTTTGAAAGCTACCTAGGATACCTTTATTTTTCAGAAGTATTGAAAGCAGTTTGTGATCTGGCAGCAACATGGTCCAATAGCTTTTCACAGTCTATCTCGTACCTCATTTAGAAGATAGATTGCATTGAAGAACATTGCTATCTCAAGCATTTTTGGCTTATACTCTACATATTTTTCTGATTGGGTCCTCTGCCTCCAGTCCAGAGACTACATTGTAAAGTTTATGTAATGTCATTTGGTACAATTAAAAAACAATCTACTTGCTGAAAGCTACTGACTACTCCACAATAAAAGGGTTCTGTGTCAAATTAGTTTGAGAAAAATTATATACTACACCCCCCACTTTTGACTTCACAGTGAACATCCACAATGTATGTTGTAAGGAATCTAATAGCAGAGAAACCTGGTTAACCTCTCAGCATGTCCCAAACTTTTTGTGACCACAGAACCAGTTGTTTGTTTCATTTGGCTGGTTTGGATTTTACCCATAACCCTTGAAACCCAACCTTGAGAAATCCTTCTGAGTTTAGAGAATTAAGAAGAAAACTGAATTTATGAAGAATTGAGACGCATGGGGACATGGAAATGTGCTTAGACAATTTATTTTTCCCAACACCATCGGTGTTTCTCAAGGCAGATAAAGGATTCAGAAAATAACTTCAAAGCTATTTTTTTTTTAACCCAGACAATATAAGCCTTTATGTTTAATGAAAAATTTGGAAGCCTCCTACTTCCCAAATAAGCTAAAGTATTTACTGAAACCTTCCTTTCAGTCCATAACATTTGCTGGTACTTGGCATGGTCAAGAAGTTGTATTTCCTACAAAACTGGGGGTGGGGGGAGGGGCGAGGGGGGAGGGGCGAGGGGGAGGGCTGCGAGGAATACATTTCCTCTTACCAGTGGATAGTTTTCTTTTAACCTCCCATTCACATAGCCGCCATTGCCAAGATCGTCATACTGAGTGGATCAGAAGTAAACTGATTTTCTAAAATATCTTTGTAAAAGAAATTTCCTCAATTACCTACCGAAAGCAAAGATGTAATCACAGGTCATAAAAGCTAGCATTATTCAACAGACATTTGGTGTGGTGTACCACAAAACCAATTAAACCAATTAACTCATACAGTATTGTTGTAAAATGAAAGAAAAGCCGTGATTGAAATTGAGATGGGAGGTTTTTTCTACCGTCGTACATGGCTTAGCAAAATGGCTATTCTGTCTCTAAGACAACTGCTTCTTTTTCCCTAAGCTTAGAACTCCTTCTGTTGCAGCGGTTACCACCATATGTATAGGCTTTCCAGTGCGGGAAATCCATGTCATTTTCCTTTGCTGGACAGAATGTTTGGTTAATGTAAATAAATGTCTCATTTATGAAAAAAAAGTGTTTTTTTCTAAGGATTTTATTTATTTATTTGACAGACAGAGATCACAAGGAGGCAGAGAGGCAGGCAGAGAGAGAGAGAGGAGGAAGCAGTCTTCCTGCTGAGCAGAGAGCCCGATGCGGGACTCGATCCCAGGACCCTGAGATCATGACCTGAGCCAGGGCAGAGGCTTAACCCACTGAGCCACCCAGGTGCTCCCCCCAAAAATGTTTTCTAATACAGCTGCCAAATGCTTGGAGAATGACATAGAGGAGACTAATAACTATGATATAGGCAATGTAATTACATTCAGTAGTTGCCAAAGAAAGGGATAAAGGAGGGAGGGAGGGGGGGAGAGAGGGGGGAGGAGGCAGGTAGGGAGTGGGGAGGAGAGTGGGGAAGAATGAGACCAGGAAAGACACTAAATGTTTCAGAAGATTGGTGAGACTTTAGGATTCAAATTTCAGCAATAATCCTTTTCTGGAAACCAAATGTATATTTAAGTTACTTACTTCTGAATTATTACATCAATCCAAAGTCATTTTCAAATGTGCTTGTCATTTCCCATTGTTTTATCAAGACTGGCCTGAAATCCTGGCTGTGCGACCCAGCTTTTGAAGTTAAAAATTTCCTACCTTCCAGGGCGCCTGGGTGGCTCAGTGGGTTAGGCCACTGCCTTTGGCTCAGGTCATGATCTCAGGGTCCTGGGATCGAGTCCCGCATCGGGCTCTCTGCTCAGCAGGGAGTCTGCTTCCTCCTCTCTCTCTCTCTCTCTGCCTGCCTCTCTGCCTACTTGTGATCTCTTCTGTCAAATAAAATAAATAAAATCTTTAAAAAAAAAAATTTCCTACCTTCCAACTTCATTCTCTTGTGTTGTCTCGGTACTTGGAGGGATCTAAACAGTATACTGGCAGCAAAGAGTGAAATTGGTCTATTTTTCGTATCATTTATAAATATGATCTTTGAATAAAGTTGTTATTTTAACCTGGAATCAGCAAACAGGAAGAATAAATTCACAGAGGAAGAGAGAAGGGGTGGTGTCGAAGCCCGGATGATCTCCTAATGCTATTTTGAGAGCTTCAGACGTCTCAGTGCTATTCCCAAACCCTGTGAGTGGAAAGGCATCTTGGTACAACTTTGGAGGGAAGTTTGGTGAAACCTATCAAACAAAACATACACGCACAGCCTTTGATCTAGGAATAGTTCTGCTTCTGGAAATTTGTCTTACAGATAAATTCATCACGATGTTCAAGGCAGGCAGTATAAGCAAAAGAAGCTTTCAAGATTTCATGGTGGTTGGCTGGCTAAATAAAGGATGCTTTATTCAAGAGTCTATTATATATTTGTAATGAATGAGGTGGGTTTATATGTGTAGATATGGAAGGAATTCCAAACTGGATTAAATGAAAACAGCTGAGTGCAAAGGAGTATGATGCATATTGTCCCAACTGTAAAAACATGTGTGTATACATATATGATCACACACACACACACACACATACACTTTTGTATGCCTAGAAAATTTCTGGCAAGATTCTCTAGAAATACTACCAGTGGTTCCTCTGAAGCACAGAATTAGGGCAGCTCCAGGATCCAGAAAGACTTACTTATTTTTGATGCACTTTGTATTAATAAAATTGTTGTCATACGTATATATTCATTTTCCATTAAAAAAAAATATAGTTAATGTTTACATTTTTATTAGAAAGAACATCCCAGGGCTTGAAATTACAGATAATATTTATCTGGATGGTTTAGACAGGGAAAAGGAGGAGTCTTTATGGGGTAAGTCTGTAAGAACTTACCAAACTATTCCAGTTGCTTTCTTATGTACATTTGCAAGATATACAATCCTACAAACCGAATGTTCAACCAAAATAGGGCCCTCCAGGATGTGAAAGCCAGACTCGTTCCGTGACTCACTCCAGAAACAACAGGAGTTCCGAAGGAGAATGAAATACCAGAAATCTGGCTCAACAGTCGGTTCGCTCAGTACTATCACGTTGGTGATCTTTCTGGAACTGTGAACAATTGAAGTAACCACCCTATAAGCCCTCTAAATTGAAGAAAATTATCTACTGCAGAAATGTTTTAAAATTTTAAAAATAATGTTATCAATCTCCTTGGACTGGCTCACTATGCTCTCATTTCAACAAATTCAAGAAAAAGAAATCAGATAAGCATGTTCTAGCATGGACCAGTGTCAGTAGAAAAAGTGGATAAATTATGGCAGGGTTTTTTTTTAGGTTTTTTTGGTTTTTTGTGTTTTTGGTTTTTTTGAGACTCCATGTTATTCAGCATGGAGTCAGTTTGCCCAATTTAACAAAATAATTGCAAAAAATTGATATTTGGGAGTGCAGTTTTTTTGTTTGTTTGTGTGTTTGTTTGTTTTAATCTTTCAAAAGGCAGAATGGAAAGAAGAAAGAAGGCGGGCAAGCAGGCCATTGGTCCCTGGAATGTATTTGCTGTTTTTAAAAGGACATTAATTTAAATGAAAATGATCTGGAAGCTGGTTTGCTAAGTCTTCATTTCATTAAGTTACTGAGATTGGGATAAGTGAAAATATAAATAAAGTAATACTGCCGTTTTTCTCTTAACACAATTGACAGAAACAATAATGAAATAAACTGGATCTTACTCTAACGACTTAATTACAAGTCTTAAATGCATAACCCAACTCCAAAGTAGTTAATTGATCTTCCTGAAGAAGTGAAGGAAAGGACAGTACTCCAATGGTGAAAATTTAATTTTCAATAATTACATGTGAAAAGCTAGCCTACTTTAAAAACTGTGTATGCTAACATTAGCAGGAGACAGGAGTGCATTCACTGAAGAAAATAATCCATAAGTATTAACACAACATTTCTTTTTCTTCTGGCTTCTAGAAAGCCAGACTCGCCAGGATCCGGGCAGCCAAAACCGGAAGCGCCAATGCTTACATGCAGAGCAAACGGAATGGCTTACTCAGTAACCAACTGCAGGTACCGTCCAGCATTTCACTTTTTTTTAACTGTTCCATTTATTAGTGTCATATTGATTTACTTCTACTTAACCATATAATTTTATTGTGGGTAATTAGGAAAATGGCTACTCAAACAACAAAATTGTCATTTTTAAATAACCTGGTGCTGTACGGTCTTACTGGCTGTGGCAGGTTAGGGCCCAGGCTATGAAATATTGCCAGTGAATCGTGACTCCCATTCGTGACTGGGCAGTATTTCTGTACTGTCTTATGTAAACAAGAGAAAGCTCAGAATTCTCAACTCAAATACCTATTTTTCTTTCAAAATTATTTATGTTCCTTAAAATTCATTTGAGTGGGGTTAAGATGCCTTGTTTTATTTCTTAATGGAGAGGGAACCCTCCCCTTCAGTGTTGTAAAGCTCACATGGTATGAAATCCAAGGGAAACAGTAACTTTTACCTCAAAACTGTCCTTTAATATTTAGGATTCCAGTCATCGTGCCATCAAAATATCTTTTATGTAGGTGAGCATGATCATGGTTTCAGGATTATCTAAATACTAGATTAAATTTTATTATCCAAAAAGAATAGCTTCCAGACTTTCAAAGGTAGTTGGTAGATGAATGAGTAAAAACTATTTAAGTTTTCAATTCAGAGAGGCAAGCCTGAAAGACCAGACCGCTAATGTGACAGGAACATAAAGGCTGATTGCCAAAATTAAAAGCAACCGCACATGGGTTCCTTTTTAGTAGAAAAAAAAAAAAAAATGAAAATGCTGCCATTTAATCTCAGGAAATAGGCTAGATCTCTCTGTGGAAATGGGTAGCTGAGGTTCCCATTGTTTGCAAATAAAATAGAAAGCACTTCTCTCTTCTGTGTGTGTTAACAGTCCTCAGAGGATGAACAAGCCTTTGTTAGCAAATCCGGCTCCAGCTTTGAAACCCAGCACCACCACCTGCTTCACTGCCTGGAAAAAACCACGGTAAGGAAAAGGCATGACTATCCGTCCCTCTACTGAGACAGGAATCCCATTTGCTTTTGTGAATACTTAGTGCTTCCTAGTATGATTTCACTGTCTACATTACTGGAAAATATACTAAAAATGAAAAAAAAAAAAAACCACGGATATTTGAAATTGCTTTGAAAGACTAGAGTGACATTTTAACTTGGAAAGTATTTTAAAGAATTATTTGAACTAGGTTTATCTTCAGTGATTATCCTAACTTTAGTGTGAAATATCAGTTTAATGCGGATGGAAAGTTGTTTCCCAAGAGCTGACTGCAGGTCCTAGAAAATATTTTTCCCCTGATGATGAAATGCTGATTAAACAAAAACCAATGTAGTTCAAGCGTTGCTGACATTTAGATAAAAGGAATACCAATAGCAGTAACAAAAAAATAGAGACTAACCGAATATAAGCATTTCTTTCCCTAACAGGTTGTAATGAACAAGACAGGTAATTAAAAACTATATGCTCCCATAAGAAAAATGACACAGTTCTTCACTGGCAAGCCCCTTGGAGCTGAGGCTTGAGTCTGCATTTCTCCGCTTACAAGCTCTCAATCAGATCTCCACATTAGCAGAGGTACCCATTCCCTGGCTGGCTTGTCCAAAAGGGTCACAGTCTTTGACCATAAAGCAGAACAAAACTTTCAAACTTTCAGCATATTTGAATCAGGTCTGCTCACCCACTCCCCAGAGGTATATCCTTATATTCCCAATTCCAACAAATCGCCCATGCATTTTTTTTTTTTTCATTTACCTATATAGTCATTCAACAGATTTGTATTGCTTACCTACTACATGTTAGACAGTGAGCCAGACCCTAGATGCGCCACGAAGTCAGGTGTGGCCTTTGCCCTCATCAAGGTTCCACGGATGGGACAAAACACCGATATTCCTGGAGAAGGGTCATGAGCGCAGAAGGAAAAATGGGGCCACAGTGCAATGACACAAAGAAGGCAGAGCCATGAGAGGACAGCATCAGACAAGGCTTCCTAGAGGAACTTGCGTGGAGAACCACAGGAAGTCGAAGAACTAGTTTGGCAAAAAAGGAAGGGGTAAAAGATGATGTAGGCGGGCGGGGGCGGGGGGGGGGGGCGCTGGAACTTGGCCTTAGAGGAACTAAAGAACTTGAGGGTGATCAGAAGACAAGGAGTAGAGTGACCCAAGAGGAGACAGTGGAAGTCTAGATAATGGCTAGGCTTTGGAGGCATGTGAAGAATTTTGATCTTTATCTCATAATAAATGGAAAATTATTTGAAGGCTTTAAACAAGGTAGTTACATGATTATATTTGCCTTTGTAACTAACGATCCATCACTTACAGGGTAAGGTCTGTAGCTAAGGATAACTCTTTGAAAGGTAAACAGTAACATTAATAGTCAAATGTATTTATCTCCATGCTTTTTTATTTTCATTTTTTACTATTATACCTTTTAAATAAAAAAATTATTTGACACCAATTGCTATCATTTAAATTAATCTACCTACAGAAATAACTAGCAGCGGAAAGACTTTTCTCACTTACAGTCACTGATGTGATAAATTAGAATCTCATGCATTATATACTTGTATTATGTGTGTGCGATGTGCATTGTAAAAGAAGAAAACACCATGTGAATCCTTTGTGAGCTATATTTTTTCCATAAAATTGGATATTGAAATTCATTTTTTAATGAAACTGTCTTGTCTGGTCATATGATTCTCTTGACTTTAAACAGTGTATAAATTTTGTTTATTTCAAAATGCTCATCTCAGCAAAGAAATAACAGAATGAGTAACGAAAACAGTCTCTTTTTGCTCTTGGCCAGTGAATTGCTTCAATTGTTTTGCTAATATTTCAGGATGAGAGATGGTTTCGTGGAACTTGGCACGTGCAAAGCTTTCCATTACGAGATTATTCCCACCTACACAAAGAAAAAAAAAAATAGTAATTGAAGTCACTCTCCTGAAGTTCAGACCCAAATGTTTTCCCTTTTATTTATGAGGCGAAATTCTTACACAGGCACTTTAGGAAGTGAGTCTTTATTAAATATTCTAAAAGCAAAATTTGCAGTGTGGTTTTTCTAAAATGTGGCATATCAAATGATGCCCAACACTGTGTGCCTCTTGGCTAGAAGAACTCCGAATAGAGGCAGAGGTGGTGATATATCATGAAGATAAGAAGGGAGATCTCCGAGTTCAGGGCTAACCCCTTCTGGATCAAACACAAAGTGGGCCATATTGCAGTATTTTGTCTTTTTAACTAATAAATCACTTGTCTGTACGCTGGGAACTTTAGAGGAGTCTCTAAAGAAATACAAAGTATCTTCAGGATCTCATTTTCTAATTAAAAAATGTTTTCAATCCCAGGCGAAAATATTTGCTAATACATAACAGTCTAATTCTGGGCATTCTATTAAAATAGTGTCTTATCTATGATTCCAATCTGTTTAAAAAGGAAAAGTCCATGTGAATTAACACATTCACTGTGAGCACCGTCTTACGTGCATTTTCAAGAGGTTTTTTTTTGTTTTGTTTTGTTTTTGTTTGTTTTTTTAATTTTTTCTCCCGCTTTGCTTCTTCACTTCCAGAAATGATGTTTCAATTCACAGGTGGTATTTCAACATGAAGTTAGTCCATAAAGAGATCCTAAGTCAGCCCGTCAATGTCCATCTCAAGGGCTAACTAGGGAGATTTTATTTTCTAGCAAAAGCCAGCACGAGGTGGCTTCGATATTCCGGACTTTATGAAAACGGTCTCAGTTGCCCGTGGGATCGTCTCAGGGTACTGGCATGTTGGTTTTAAAAAATAAAGCCGTCCGTTGCCTTCCTTAACGTTGAAATGCGTTTCTGTGCCTCCTTCTCGTGCCCTCCCCGCTCCGGCCCAGAATCACGAGTTCGTGGATGAGCAAGTCTTTGAGGAAAGCTGCATGGAAGTTGCCACGGGAAACCGGCCTTCGAGCCACAGCCCCTCTCTCTCTTCACAACAAGGGGTCACCAGCACCTGCTGCTCACGACGACACAAAAAAACCTTCCGCATCCCGAATGCCAACGTGTCCGGCAGCCACCGGGGCAGTGTGCAAGAACTCAGTACCATCCAGATCCGATGTGTGGAGAGAACCCCGCTCTCTAACAGGTAACCGAGGTGACCTGTGTACACACACCTGTGCCCCCTCCCGGAGCGTTTCTCCACCTGCAGGCATGCTGCTGCCTCGATGTATTTGGCAATTTGGGGTATGGGGCGAGGAGCTGGGGGGAGGTGGGGGAGGAGGAGGGGGAAATACTTTCTATTTATTTTGAACAAATACACCTTAGAAGCATCCTAGCATCCAAATCCTAGTTCCTAGGGTTTAGAATGAGACAAAACAAATACCCCGAGTAACAAGTAGGAAAATGGATCTGCTGTGATACTCATTGAGTCAGGAGTAAGTCTGCGGGGTAGAAAGAAGCTGAGATGGTCAGGCCTGCACATCTGTACATCTACCTCATTCACTCTGCAACTTTTTTTTTCCTATTTGAGCACACGGCTTTATACCCAGGAGCCCCCTACGTAAATGCAAGGACCCGGAAATGGTAGATAGGCAGCACTACTATGGAGACAAATTAAATTGACACTGATATCATTGAAAAGTACTCAGCAGCACCTAAAAATACATCAACACCTTCAACATAAGAATGAAAAATAAAACCATACCTACACAAATCTCTTGAATCAATATCCAATTTTGATCATAAAGATATTTGGGGCCACGGCAAACACAAAAAAATCAATCCAATATAAGAAAAGATAAGTAAAAAGCTAAACTCGTTCACCTCTGGTTCATTCGTGGATAATTGAAGTGAAATTTTTCTATTGGCATTTTCCTTCGTTTCTCATTCTTTGCTATTTGTTTTTACCACAAACAAGTACATGTAATAAAAAGTAATCCATTTGAACTATACAATTCATTAAAACGATCAATTTCTGCCAACGTAATTTTGCTTTGTTCCCCAAATTAAATAAATATGTTTTTATATTAACAATCCATTAATTCAGTGCTGCTCCTTTGTTCTCACTCAACAATCTTTGTGAAAAACCTGGATGACATTCTGAATTCAGGCTATGTTGATTTACATAAATCAGATGTCTCTGGGACCAGAATATTAAATTTTGGAACAATGAAAGATTTGTGTCTCTAAGATATTCTACCTCTGTATTGTTCTACATCTGTTCCAAAATTAAGTAGAAAGCAGAGAAATGTTCAGAAAGAAAATTTTAGGACATAAACATCTTAAATAAGATTTCCATGAAAATAAGGTAATTAGAGTGGAGTAATTAGCAACCTGTGTGCACCCTTCTTCTTCCTCTCCCCTTTTCCCTTCATCTACATGGAGTGTAAAACTCATGCAAGAATACCACTTGGGAAAATCTTGAATTATTGGTAATGGCTAACTTTCTGGAGATTCTTAAAATTGGCTGTCACTAACTGGAGAGCTTTAAAGGCATCCTCTTTCCCCAAGAGGCAGGATAGTAAAATGACCCTGTGGTCCAAAGAACTGAGACATATTCACAGGTCATTGAGGTACATCCCTTCCAGAGGTCTTAAAGACAACTATTTTACTTTGCTCAACTCAGGCTTTCCAAAACTGACCCGATTCTCTTCCTTGCATTTTTGTAGAAAACACTTTGAGAAACACCGACTGAACCAAATTGAGCTGGCTTTTAGAGACTCGATTAATGTTAATAACCTGGCTAATGTTCACCTCAACACACATTAGGTTTGGTCCTTAGTTTTCAAAAAATCGTGGTGACTGGTCTCGGATATTTAACATGTTACTGATAAATATGAAAACACATCCCTCAATTGTAGGAAGACGTTGTTTAAGTAAACAGCTTACTTTTTAAAAATCTATTTCTTCCTCATCAGCCGATCCAGTCTAAACGCCAAAATGGAAGAATGTGTTAAACTAAACTGTGAACAACCTTATGTGACTACAGCAATAATAAGCATCCCAACACCTCCAGTGACCACCCCTGAAGGAGATGACAGGCCAGAGTCTCCGGAGTACTCAGGAGGCAATATTGTCAGAGTGTCTGCTTTGTAAGACAATTGGAACCAGGTCTAAGAGAATTTGAGCTCTCCGGCTGTGGAAAGAATTCCAATGTGGAAGAAAGAAGAAACAATAAACCTTTTGCAGATGAAAAGAGTAAAGCAAGAAGGTTGGCTGCGAAATAAAAGCAAAGCTTCCAAACTTGAGGATGGAAATGAAACCACCAAATGGCATTTCTAGACAGAGTTTGACCTGTTCTACAGAGGAAGAGTCTGTGACCCTTTGACTTTGTGAATGAGCACAATGAAATGCCGCCTATCGATGCTTCTTATGATCTGAACTCTTTTTTTAATAAAATAAATAAAACAAATCTTTGAACATAATGTTCCGGTTGAATGCAAAACAAAAAAAAATATGGAAAACATTTTGATAAAAATTTTTCCTGTTAAAACCATGAACATTGGCTATGATGAAGATTATTACATATTAAAAAAAAACTATGACACATTTGTATTGACTGAAGGAAACCATCATAATGCATGCTAGAATTCTTTGGAGCAGTGATTTCAGTGTCCTTATGTTGTCTTCAGAATAGGCATGATAAACTATAATTGTAGAAAGGGGAATTTCTGTGCACTTACAACAAGCTGATTGTTCATGTTCCATGGTGGGCTGTGCCAATACACTCCTTTTAGAGCTGCGGTATTTATCATGGGGATGCTCATTAGTAAATCTAAAGTGTTCAGATAGTTCAGTATTAATTATTGTTTTACCTTGCACCTAGATACTGTTACAACTGCAATAATTCATTGTACACCTGTTGTATCAGGAATCAGGATTTTTTGTTGTCGTACTTTCCAGATCTTCATAGATAACGGTAAGAGCCACGTTCATAGAAACACTTCCGGTGTGGCCAGGTTTTAGATAACTTTTTAATCCAAAACTGTTGTGCCATAAATGTTTTTCAGTAATAACCTTTGGTCCACTGTGTCCCCGTGCCAGTGCATTATCCGTTCTTGGACTTCTATAGCGCCTTTCTATTGGGTTTGTCGTCATCGACTGGACTAACGTTTTGTAGTTCAAATGACTTTCCTACTTTTGTATTCCCCGACATATTATCTTGTAAGTAGATTACTATCATCAATCCCCTTGTCAAAAAATAGGAAAAAGGAGTTGACATCTATGACTGCTCTCTAACCTCTTTGCTGTTAGGGAAAAAAGCCCAGACACTGGATTTTTCACTATGCGTTTCAGGCAAAGAGTAGCTGGGATTATTATCACAAAATCAGTGATCCCAGAATCTTGCTTGATGTATTATTTATTTTACTTTAGATCTTGAATACTTTTTGAGAATAACTAATGTGAATTGAAACGCAGAGATAAACTTGAGTGCTCTATGTAGCAATATTTGACGAAAGCACGCTTCTACGCCATTGGAGAAGGCAGCACAAATTTACTGAGCAAGGTTCCTATATATTGCAAGGAGCAGTTTTCTCCACTAAATCAGGAGGACAGGAATTTGATGATGCAAAGTTGATCTCTGTGTACATTTAAGTGAAAAGTCTTTATACCTTTTCACCTTTAAAATATTTCAGCAGACATGTCTGCACGTGACAGTGTAAAAAAGTTTTATGTCCAATGAAAAGTTTTGTTCATTCCAAACCACCACTGTAAGAAATAAAGTTTAGCTTCCATACATGGAAAGAATGAATAATTATCCCTCTACTATAGAGATTTTAAAATGCTTATCATAATTTATCATAAGAAGGAATTAATCCAACCATTTTCAAGTAAAGCCAGAAATTCTTGCTTCCCATTTCTAGAATAGCTTCTAGAACAGTGCTGTGCACATGGTAGATCTTAATAAACATTTGCTGAGTAAAAGTAAGATACACTCTACTATCTCTTGGGAAGAACTGGCTTCATTCCTAGTATGTCTTTTAAAAAGTTACTAATCTTCCTGGAGCGTGAATATTAATAATTATATTAACACCTGCCTCATGTCACTTTATGCTTCTAGAGCAAATATAGTGAAACTTCTTTGATGGCATTTGTTGAAAAAAACTTTTTAAAAAGTAGACTAAGGAAACCACAATCGGGAATACTTAGGTCTTTTGATTCCCAATGAAAAGTTCTATTTTCATGTTCTTAATACTACATTTAAAAAAATACAGTTAGAGTATTTTAGTTGACAATTCTGCCTCCTTTTTGACTTATCATTTATCCCAAGCTATTAATTTCTTTAGAGTTTTGGAAAAGAAAAAAAAATTTTTTTGGTGTTTTAGGTGATTTAAAAATATACTGTGTTGGTGGTGAATGACTATTGATGACTGTGTTAAGTGCATCTGTATTGTAAGTGAAATGTAATTATTTCTGTGTACCATATGGAGTAACCGAGGTCATTGTTTTTGACAATTTTGTTTGAAATTCATATATCTTATTTCAAAGGATAGCATAATATCTGCATTATGCTGGAAAAAAAAATAGACCTTTGGAGAACACTTAAATAAAACATGTGCATGCTTGAACAGGACAGCATGGTTGGCTGTTGCTCTTTTTCTTTGACTTCCTTCCTTTCCAAAACCTAAGATGTGTCATACCCATATTTGGGAGAACTTTGTAACATGCACAAACACAGAACCCATTGATTGTGAATAACACTTAAGTCTAGTCCAGATCGGTAGAGATAGTAGATTTCTGCCAACAATGGGAATTTAGGAGGAGACATTTTTAAAAAACAGTTAATATTGTTTAAAGATAAAAGACTGCCACTGTTTTAGATAATCTGCTTTGGGAATCTTGGCAAGTACAACTCCGTAGCTACTAACTAATTTAAGTGTATTATGAGGTTTTGTTGGTCAGTACCCAAAAAGGGGTAGCATGGTTACAACTAATTGTCTTTGTTTATGTGATACTTTTAGATATTCTGTGCAGTGTGTGACCCAGTTTATTAGCCTACACCCTACATGCTACTTGCCTTTTGGACAGTGCACACCAGAGAGAAGGCTGGTGCACGAACCTTACACACTTCTTGACTATCGCTACTTGAGTTAAGCAAAGTAAGTTTCTGAGGTAATAACTTTGGTCAGAACTCAATCAGATTTTTTAAAATATTTATTTATTTATTTGACAGAGAGAGAGAAAGATCATAAGTAGGCAGAAAGGCAGGCAGAGGGAGAAGCAGGCTCCCCGCTCAGCAGAGAGCCTGATGAGGGGTTCGATTCCAGGACCTGGGATCATGACCTGAGCCGAAGGCAGAGGCTTAACCCACTGAGCTACCCAGGTGCCCCCTCAATCAGATTCTTAGTCAGAGATTCTTTTCTATTCAGGGAAACAGACAAAGTGATTTATTTGTCCAGTTGCATGTTTGTGTATGTATGTATATTTGTACATATTTGTTCAGATATATACACATAGATTTTTATTCATTTTTTAAGATGTTATTTCTTTATTTTTGGGAGAGAGAAGAGAGATAGCTAGCACAAGTGGGACAGAGGGCCAGAGGGAGAAGGAGACACCCCACTGAGCAGGGAGCCCAATGCAGGATTTGATCCTGGGACCCCGGGATCATGACCTGATCCGAAGGCAGACATTTGATTGACTGAGCCACCCCAGTGCCAGATTTTTATTCACTTTTTAAAAACGTGCTCATCTGATGATATCTCTTCAGGGGGAAACAAAAAGCAAGAAAAAGTTAAGAGATCATTAGAAGAGGGAAAAACAGGGAGTAAATCATTTAGTACAGAGAGTGATTTTAAATAGTGATAACTGGTGATCTTCTTGGTGGATAGGCCCTTTTTCTTTCCCTTGTTAATTCTTTTCTTTTATAGTCCTTGATTTATTGAGATGCCAATCCTGCGTTAAGGTTTAACGCATCTCCCTATTCCTTCAACTGAGTTACAGTGTTGGCTTGGAAATAGGCTCCAGGGAGTTATATCAATGTCTGCCGGCACCATTACTCAAAAGAATAAAAAGGGTTCTTGATATCAAATACATGACTCCTCAGAGTTTCATAAGAAAGGCATCTCCTCTTCCCTGGAGTGTCATCAGGTGTTTGTTTTATTAACTCACAGGTACAAAAATGGTTATTGCTCTGCACCGTGTAAATTTCATCAGAATTTTCAACACAATTGCATAGACACACTGTATTTTTTGAAGAAAAAAAAAAAAAGAGCCTAAGTTGGACCTACATCAGCTGGTTGTGTTTAGGGTAGTAAAACATTCTCAAAAGATATTTTATTTTTAAGGAATTATTACTTTTGAACAGCACAGTTGCTTAAGACAATTATAAAATATGTTTATTGCAAAAAGCTTTTAGTGGGAATAATAGTACATCCATACTTTCTAATTCTTTGTTCTCTACTGTCCACATTTTTTCCCTTCTTTCTCTTCAAACATTAATCATTCATTTACTAGATTATTCTCTCCCTTTCCCTAATCATTCCCCCCTCTTTTTTATATGGAAACCTACTAGGTAACTACTGTCTATTCTACATATAATTCAAATTCTTGAGTCCATCGCATGAGCCAGACATTGTGATGGGTTTTGGAGATTTGGAGATTAAAAATCCAAACCAAATCATCCTCGAGGAGTTACATACTGGAAAATAGCTCGACATACTCTGTTTTGCACTGCTGTTTACAGTCTTACACTACAAGTAGTTTTCTCTCTGCCATAGTAGCAGTCATTTTTTTCTACTTCGACCTCCTGAAAATGTGTTTTGAACAGAGGCTTCTTCAAGGTAGTATTCTTCAAGGTACTTTCTAAAACCCTCTCATAATATAATTAAAACCCTCTTTCTTTAGGCCATGGTCTTCTCTCCATGGAGTGCAGGGAAAGGGCACATGAATCCCTACCTCCTGGCTTGGAGAAAGATTAGAAAACTAGATACGGCAAAATAAAAGAGGAAAGGAAGCCAAACTTGACATTTACAATTTGATTGTGATAAAAAACTAGACTTCCCTAAATTTCCCTTCTGTCTTTCCTACCAGAGCTTCAGGCAATCTAAAGAAAGCTATTAAAATAGTTTTGCCAGAAGAGTACCACATAACACTGCTGTGAATCCTAATGCCCCATTTCGAATTTATTCATCTGATTAATCCCATTGAAAGATCTGAGAGATACTCTGACAACAGACCAGGGAGTCTAGAGAGAAAGCTAAGTTTATCATCATCAGCAGCAGCAGCACTCACCATTAAGGTGGGTCCAGGTGGTCAGTTCCAAGGGATGTGGCTGGCCGAAGAAGGGTATTGAAGGGTGGATACCAAAGATGTGGAGAGAAATTTGGAGGAACCCCAGAACAAAGATGGGGATGTGACAAGGGCTACAAGGTGGTAGAGAAGCATCCTTGGGCTTTGATTCTAAGTTCAGCCTTCTTGATTTTGATCAAGTTAGCCTTGTTAGAGCTACAAATGATAACACCAAAAGGTATTTATCTTAATCTATGATCAGTTTTTAATATTCAAGCATCAACAAATTGCTCAGAGGTCTCCTGGGCTCCCTGTACAACAGAGAAAAAATCCCTAAAAGAACAGAATAAGGAAGTGATACTGAGAAATGGGAAAGATTTGAAAGAGCCAAGTATCTACCCTCAACCTTGGGTAGATGAATTATAAATTTCCCAACCAGAGGCACTGGATACACAATTTTCTTTTCTTTTCTTTCCTTTTTTTTTTTTTTTAAAAGAGAGCATGAGCGGGTTAAGGGTGGGGGGCCAGAAGGAGAGGAAGCAAGAATCTCAAGCAGGCTCCACACTTAGAAGGGAGCTGGAAGCAGGGCTGGATCCCGGGACCCGAAGATCACAACCTGAGCAGATATCAAGAGTCCAACACTGAACTGACTGAGCCACCGAGGCACCACTGGATCTAAAATGGTCAAAAGTAAAAACATCATACATAAGTCTACATAGGACTTAATCTGGACTTGGTAAGCATTCTGTTTATTCCCAGCCCACCTAGTAAGGAACCGATGTACAAACCACAGAAATAAAACCCAAATATGTCCTTTCCAATACACAATTTCTACTGTAGGTTTGTTGTGAACACTAAACAATAATGATTATAACCATCATGAAAAGATAACAATGGTAATAACGACTGCTAGCTTTTATTGTGTTCTAAATATATACCAGCACATTGCTTCTTGGAGATCGATCCATTAGGTGATAGTACGAGCCACATTTCCTTTCTTTTTTTTTTTTTTTTTTTTTTTAAGATTTTATTTCTTTGACAGGGAGATAGAGACCACAAGTAGGCAGAGCAGCAGGCAGAGGGAGAAGGAGAGGCAGGCTCTCTGCTAAGCAGGGAGCCCAATAATGGGACTCAATCCCAGGACCCTGGGATCATGACCTGAGCCACCCAGGTGCCCAGGAGCCACATTTCTGTTGAGAAAACTTTTAACATTAAAAAACAATGGCTCTGGATATTCTAATTCATATGCTATACATTTTTAAATTAAATCATGCATTTCTATGATAAAGTTCTATATTATAGAAATATACATTCTTGCTCTTTCCTTTCCTTTTCTTTTCTTTTTTTTTTTTGTTTTTTGGTGTGAAACAAAACTTATGGAAGATGGGAGCAAGAAGAAGTCTATGTCATTACCAAAGACAATTTTTCTTCCCATTTTCTTTGTTCTAAGTTTCTCTTATCTTGAAAAGTGTGCTTCTATTAACTATTCCTGATTGATCATTGATGAATTACAATAAAAATGGAACCTAGCTGGGAAATACATCAGTGTTCTAATTGACAAAAATTTTTCCAACAATTCCATAGCACAGCATGCACACTGAGATAATTCTCCAGTAACAGAGAGAACAACCATTATCAGGGCACCTGGGTGATACAGTCAGTTAAGCATCTGACTCTTGGTTTCACCTCAGGTCGTGATCTCAGGATCACGGGATCAAGCCTCATATCAGGCTCTGGGCTCAGCATGGAGCCGGCTTGAGATTCTCTCTCCCTCTGCCTGTCCCACTTGTGCTCACTCTCTTTCTTTAAAATAAATAAACGAATAAATCTTTAAAAATATCTATTCTCTCCAATTGCTCCCCTGTTGAACAAGGTCTGCCAAAATGTTCAAGGTTGTTGATCAAGGACATAGTGCTAACTGTAGCATTTCATTGGCCCATAGTCTATGTCTAGGAGGCTTATAATAACGGAACAGAAATATTTTGGAATTAAGGTCAATAACCACAATTCCCGTCCTCCATTATCTTTTGTACCTTCTTCAGATTCTTGTAGGCAAAAACTCCAGAGGCTGACCGGGAAGTGCATATTGACATTTAATACCTCATGCAAAATAAGGTACAGAGAGATTTGGATAGGCAAAATAACCACATACTGCAGGATCCCAAATTAATATGATACAATTTAAAATATCCTTGGAGTTTTACATTCTCACAAAGAATTCCAAAATTTTTCTGTAAGTCCTTGTTATTCTTTTTTATTTGCTTCTAATAAAATAGAGAGCTTCAATAAAGGTGTAAACACAGACATTTGATTTATATAGAACTGTAGAAAATTTAATGTACCTTTTAAAATGGTACTTGGGATATAACTACTTGCCATAAAACTTCTTCTCTGAGCTTCATCGTTTGCTTGTTTTATGTTCCAAAATAACATTGGGCTATTAATAATATCTCTTTACCTCCCATTTCAATCTTTCCTACTTCTCAATAGGTAAATGTGTTAGTCATAAGTATTAAAAGTGTGTTCAAAACTTTCCCATGAAAACTTGAGTTGAAACTAGGATTAAAAAGAAATGTATAGAAAATGTAATATTATATAAGGTTTATCGTTGTCAAATCCTACTGATGGTGATAATGAAGGGTAAAAATTCTCATTTCTTTTTTCTAGGTAGGAATATACAGCAGGTAAACCCTAATATTAAAAAACCACACTACATTTTGGAAAAGGAGACAAATATGTATAATATCAAATGACTCCGCTAGTATTGAAAATGAAATGCTTTATTCATCCAAGTGTGGGTGGGCCCACTAATGAGAGACTAAAAGAAATGCAGCCATTTGTGTCTTACAGGAACCTGAACCCACATACTGTTTGGAAGATGCGGAGTTTGAAAACCAAATAAATTTAACACCGTATCTGTTTCTTTGGCTACCTTACCTGGTGTTCAGTTCCTGGGCCAAGATTCTGAGAATGTAGTTTGCTTGTTCTGCATTTATTTACTATTAGACATAGACTATGAATTTTGTAGGATTATCTGAAATTAGTCCAAATCATTTCCCCCATCACCTAGAGCCTTGAATTATATTAAGTATGTCAACATACATTTAGACTGAATGTTAAAATAATTACAATAAACTCAAATTCAGTTCAGGCCATTAATCAAAAAGTGAGTGTGTAAAATGCTTCAGTTTGTGTGTCTGAGAATCTCTGATTCTAGTTAAGTATATTTCTATGGTAATTCCTGACTGAGGTCAAAACTTAAACACAAATGAACTTTATAATTGCTCTTGTTTATTTTTAAATAGTTGTGCTTCCCTTTCTCATTACAGAGAAGAATATATTTGATGCCCAAAATATATTAGAGGAGGAAAGCCTCAACAAATGGATTTACAATATAAAGGAAAGACAAGCAAATAAGTGAATGCAAGCATCCAATGCATTTTTCATAATAGGAACATGTAAAGATATATAAAATACTACTATATGAAAAATAAGTTCTTAAAAAATGTCTTGTATGTACATTTCTATTTTTAATCATAGATCACTCTATAATTTATGTAGTAGTTCTGTTATGAAATCTCTTTTATGTCTCCGATAAAACTCAGGAGGGAAATGTTAGAGGGAGGACTACGCACACACACACACACACATACACACACTGAAACGGCAGAATGTGGAGTTTCATTTATTTCAGAACCTGATGAGATAGAACTTTAAGGACATTTAAGGTTACTTTCTTGCCAGTAATCATTGTATCTTCTGGTGCATTTTTTTTTCTTTGTTGATTGTAGAAAATTATAATGTAGCTATGTCTAGGCTTTTAAATGAATCTTCCTGAAAAGACGGATCAAAAATAACATTCTCAGGATTACCAAACAGCATTATTTTTTGTCTGAAGCTTCAATATGAATGCCCGAACTTGCATTAATGAGTACAAGGAGAAAATAAGATAGTGGTGAGCTGGAGGGCAGACAAGAAACTTGCAAATGTATTGAGGATCTGTGTCTTTTAGGTTACTTTTAAGTAAAGCAACAAATAGATTTCCTTAAAATTTAATCCATTTCTTAGATAAATTTGTTTTAAATTTAAATTTAAAGGTAACTATATCTTATAGTGGAACTGTGAAAAACTCCCATTATTTTATTGCCATGAAATGGAAGAGGGCACCAAGAACTGGAAATTCTTCATTTCAAAATGCATCTATGAGTTTCTATCCTCTTTTCCTCCCTACTTTTTAAGTGGCTGAACCACTTTCTTTGGGTTCCATAATTTGTAGGGATCACAGAGAGTACCCATGGCCATGTTCTCCAGTCCATGGTAATCACTGCATGTCACAGTCCATGGAGAACTGGGGACATGCCAAGGGGAAGGAAGCAAGTCCTCTCATTCAGGGGGCTGTTAATGCATCCTGAATATTAGAGGGTGAGTTGCAACTCCAGAAAATTGTCTTAAGCTCCTGAATGGGCAGTATAATAATGTCTGCAGCTTAAAATTAAACAAATGTCAAGAGATCTACTAGCGAGAGATTTTGTTTTAAGAAATGGTCTTGCATTACACTTCAGCTATGACAAAAATAGTACTGCAAGGGGGGGAGGGGTAGTTGCACAGTGAAGCTCGGACTGTGGAGGTCACCTATTCCTGATAAAGAAATCTATTTGCTGCTTTACTTAAAAGTAACCTGAAGGAGGTCGCCATTCTACTCATTGACTTTCCGTGTGAGCACATTGTACATTCCAGGCACTCTGCTGGGCGCTGGGCTAAAGGGACAACAAGGTCCTGCCCTTGTTGGTGTTTTAGGGGAGGAAAGATCATTTTCCCTCTACTTTCTGAGTTCTTAGCTGAGACCCCCTGTAACCAAGCACAGGTTAAGACGAGAAAAATAGACACATTCATTTGTGAGTATGCCTCATACACACATGGGCGAGACACAAAGAAAGTGAATAACCATCTGGGGTGGCCTAGACTTCAGGAACAGACATCACCTCAGTGGGGAAAGAGGAAAGGTAATGGAGGCCTCTTAGCAGATGAAAGTAAATGATTTGAGGAAGGAAGAATAGCCTGAAGGTATCATCATTTGTTTTTAATTTAATTTATTTTTTTTTTAAGATTTTATTTATTTATTTGACAGACAGAGATCACAGGTAGGCAGAGAGGCAGGCAGAGAGAGAGGAGGAAGCAAACTCCCTGTTGAGCAGAGAGCCCGACATGGGGCTCGATCCCAGGACCCTGGGATCATGACCTGAGCCAAGGTCAGAGGCTTTAACCCACTGAGCCACCCAGGTATCATCATTTGTGATGAAGTTTGTCTGAAGAGGGTAGGCAGGTAAGGGGAATTCAGAGGAAGCCCCCCCTCCCCAGTCATTTGCTACTGTTCAAACGCCTGCAGCTCAAAGTCATCAACATACCAAAGCCGAGTAGCTGGGAGTAGCAAGTCCTGACCGCCTACAGTCAGATTTTGGGGTGGTGGGTTCTGCTACGCTTCAGGATTCATAGTCTACTTGTTGACTTGGACCCAAAACAGGTAGAAATATAATTAAGCAAACTAAGTTCATAGTGAGATGTGTTCTAGGAAAAAGCATATATGGTGTTCAGCTCAGCAGATACAGTGTTGAGGAGGGAAGGTGAGCAGAGGGAAAGCTTCATATGGTGTTCAAGGAAAGGCCTCTAGGAAAAGTTGTGTGAGACCTGCAGAAGAAAGAGCTGCAGGCCTGGGAAGCGCATGAACCTTTGTCCTGGGAGTGTGAAGAACCAATCTGTCTGACTTCAGTGAAATTCATGGGTTTTAATTTTTCCCTTCCATTCCCTGTTAATTCAGGCCTCTATCTGATTTGGGGCCAGATTTTTCTGGATATTTTAAAGGAATCAATCATTTATCATTCTTCACTGCTATTTTTTTCGCTTTCCTAGTGAAGTGCCAAAACAAAGGTCTATCAGTGAAAATGACAGCTAACATTTATTCATTAAGCAATCAGCACGAGCCAAGCCATTCACTTCCTTCCAATTTCTCTGTAACAACCTCCGAGCTGGTATGAGGATAACTATTTGCCAAGTGAGGAATCTTAGGTCAAAGGAAGTTAAACAACTTGCCCAGGGCTAGGGGGCTGGTAAATGATTAAGACGGAATTCAGCTCCAGGTTGAATTCAGAGCCCATGCATTTCTGCCTCTAACAGTCTCCCATTTTGTCAACAGTAATATTAAATAGTACTAAATCTGAGTCCAGCCCACAACTCTGGATTTCATCTCTTAAAGGCGAGAAGTTTAGGAACATCTTGTGACTTGCTTCTACTTCTGTGCTTGTGTTTTCATCACCAAAGTGGCAAACACGATCCCCGTCAGGACAGTGCTCGCATCTGGTTGAGAAGACTGACCACGCAGCAAATCAACAGAGAGAATGTACGCCCGTGGTAAGTGGCACAACAGGAAATAACAGAAAGGACCTCAGTTAAGATTCGAAGTTCTGAAAAGTTCTCTGTGAGGAAGTGACACTTACGGGACCCAAAGGAGATGTGGGAATTATCCAAAAGGGAGAGACACACATCCTGGAAACAAAATTGCAATCCCCAAGATAGAAAAGCTCTTGGGCCATCTGAAAACCTGTGAGGAGGCCCGAAGCTTGGGCCCTGTTGAGTGAGAGACGGGATGGCAGCAGAAGCCAGAGGTATGAACTTACAGAACCTTCCTTCCACTTTGTCCTCAGCCCAATGGGAAACTGTGAAGAATTTTGAGCAAGGGAGTGACATGATCCAACGTATGCTTTTAAAAGATCGCTGTAGTTGCTTTATGTGGAAGAATGAGTTGGAAAAAAGGCATTAAAGGAGGCTGGGAGACCAACCTGAAAACCTTTTCAGTAACTCAAGTGAGTGACAAGGTATGACTGAGGTAGGCCCCTGAGAGGAGTGGAGGACCGAGGCAACATTTTAGAGTTAAAGTCTGGGAGACCTGGTAATGATTGAGAGCAGCACCAGGAGATTCTAGGAGATCTGTCAATTTCTGATTCGAGTCGGTGAGAGGAGGAAAGTGTCATTTGCCGAAATGACAAGTTCTGCTGGAACTTGAATGATGAGTTCTGCTGGAACATGTCCATGAATCGTCCAAGAGCAGGGCGGACATAATAACAAAATGAAAAAGCATTAGTAAATGTTTATTAAATGCTGACTCTATGTCAGACACGGTTTTTAAGTGCTTTAAATGTATTACTTCATTAATCATTAGCCCTTATAAAATGTATATCCAGCTTCTCTAGTTTATAAAGCAGAGGCACAGAAATGTTACATAATATCCATAGGTCGCCCAGCAAATAAGTTGTAAACTTGGAATTGAACTCCAGGTATTGAGTCCAAATCCTGGAAGCTTAACATCCAGGGACCTCTGGCTTTGGTCTGTAAGTAAGCAGTTAGATACAGGAGTAACCAGTGTTGTGTGCACAGCACAGTCTCCTGGGTTTCCTTCTCTGAGCCCCTTGCATTCATTCCTATCTCTGACTGTTGTTCAGGCTGTGCTGGGAGGAACACAGTCTAATTGCAATAACTCAGAGGAAGATACAGATGATGGATGCAGCTCCCAGGATATTTGCAATTGAAAAGAGACCACTTAATGAATCTCTGGAGAAATATTCTCTTTGAGGGAGAAGATATCTGTGGCCCCTGAGTATTCTCAAGGAAGCTGATTTGCCCAGTCTGCTTATCAATCAGGATGGTCCTGCTCACACAGAGACAAACCAAGATACACACACAAGCCCCCCGCCCAGACACACACATGCATATACTAAGGTACATACTAACACATGGAGCTGTATGTACATTATACACACCCACACAGCATACGCGCGTGCGTGCGCACGCGCGCACACACACACACACACACACACACACACAATGCAGATACGTGGAGCGCCTGAGTGTCTCAGGTGGTTAGGCATCTGCCTTTGGCTCAGGTCATGATTCCAGGGTACTGGGATCGAGTCCCACATTGGGCTCCCTGCTCAGCAGAGAGCCTGCTTTGCCCTCTCCCTCTGCTGCTCCCCCTGCCTGGGCTCTCTCGCTTTCTCTGTCAAATAAATACATAAATGCAAATACACATGTGCAGCCAGCATGTGTTAATATACCCAAGTACTGTGCATTTTTTTTTAACTTGGAATATACCTTTAGTAATAGCACTTATATTACCATCTTTATTTATCAGCCTACTGTTCACTAAATTAGAGCGCCCTACTTACTGGTGTGCCCAGCTTATTGATCCCAATCCTCCTCATCATGTTTGGTTTGGTTTGGTTTTGGGGGGGGGGCTTTTTTGATGGAACATGCACAAGTAGATAATCTCCTTCACTTTTATAATGATACTCCTGACCTTGGGTCTTCTGTTCAATTATTTCCCATATTTACTACTCAAACCATGTGTTCTAATTGAAATAAGATTTAAATTCCAACTAGGCTCCCCCCACCCAAATTGTGTATTATATGTGAGAGAGAAAGTGTGTGTGTGGGGGGGTGTGGTGTGTGTGTGTGTGTGTGTGTGTGTGTGATCAGTGTGGCTGGCTAGTGGGCAGGGACAAGGATATGCACAAAACTCTACGTCGAAGCAAAGAGTTTGGATTTATTATTCTAAGTGAAATAGAAAGCCACAAAGAGTTTTAAACAGAAGAGTAACAGGAACTGATTTCCTTTTCAAACTGGCACCGTGGCTATGGAGAATACTTACAAGGACCAGAGAAGAAGTAACAAAACGAGACAAAACAACCAGTAGGAGGCAGTAGGAGCAGTCCAGACGGGAAGACAAGTAGCTCAAACTAGAGCTGGAGCAGCCACAATCAACAGGGAAGGAAGAAAGTCTGTTGCGTTCAGGAAAGCTCATGAAGGAAGTACTGACAGGACCAGCTGGGGGACTAGACATAAGACAACTAAGAGCTTAGACAGCTGGGTGGACTTACCAAGAAAGAGAAACCCAGGAGAGAAGCAGGGGCTCAGGGTTCTCTTAGCTGTGGTCCATCTCAGTGCGCGCGATCTTCATGGAGAGGTCAAGGAGCAGCTGCCTACATAAAACTTGAATTGTGAGGAGAGGTTAAGACTGAAGACAAATACAAGAATTGTGAGAATTGTGAGAATAAAGATGGCGGGCAAAGCATGACTCTAGCGGATGTTAGTAGGTGAGCGTGTACATAGAGAAGAAACTGTGAACAGCTGGGACACTCAAGCGTTTTCAGACAAACAGAGGAGGAGGGGCAACAAAGAAAATGGAAGGAACTATCACTGAAGGATGGGAAATAGCAAGAGAGTTTTTATCAGTTTTACTAGCATATGAACCAGCTGAAAAGAAATAAATCTAATTTTATGTGCTTTCTTCTACAAGAGCTAAGAATTGGGGTGAGGCATTGTGGTGATTTGAAGATTTGTCCATGAATTCTTTTATAGTCCTTCCTCCAAAAAGTGGGGCTGACTTTCCCTCCCCTTGTGCATGGGCTGCAATTAATGAATCACTTCCAATGAATTGAATCTGGCGATGGTGATGGGCTATCACTTCAAGATTAGATTATAAAAAGACCGCAGCTTTTCTCTTGGGTGATCTCTCTGGCTTTTTCTCACTTTCTCTTGGATTACCAATGCCGAGGAAGCTGGCTGCTAGGTTGTGGGGTGACCCACGCAGAGTGGAACTGAGAGCCACAATCAACAGCTGGCATCAACTTGCCAGACGTATGAGTGAATCAAGTAGATCCTTCATCCCTAGTCACACCTCCAGTCATGACGGCAGCCTCATCCCGTGTCTTCACAGCAGACCCTGAGCCAGAACCACTCCACCAAGCAGCTTTCAGAAACGATGAGAGAACAATCGTCTGTTGTTTCAAGCCACCAAGTTTTGGGGTAAGATGTGAAGAAGCAATAGATAATTAATTCATCAGCATATTAGAGATGACAAATGTTCTGTAACTATGTCTAATAAGTATCCCCTCTAATATTTTTGTTACTTTACTCCTAAGGGGGAAAATATCAAGTATGTTAAATGTGTTTGAGAGAGACACAGAATTGATATCTCTTCTCCACAAAGAAGTGAGACCTCGTGGCATGGACCCCTGTTTGGTGAACATTCTCCATAGTCAGCCACTTTGGTCAAAGAACTGTCTAACTCCATTAGTATTCCTGGTAATAAAACACAATCTGTAGAGGTTAGCTTCAACACGCAATGGGTTTTGCAAAGTATTTCCAAAACGAATTACTTTAAAGCCTCCACCGCCCCCAAGTCTCCCTGAAATTGGAAGGGCAAGACCAAGAGGACATACAGAGAGTAAGGAGAATGAAGAGTCAGTGAGATATAAAAGAAGCATAGAAGCTCAGGCTCTCCCTGCACCTGTCGGTGAGGACTTGGAAATGCTATCCAGGCTTTAAAAAAAAAAAAAAAGATTTTATCTATTTATTTGGGAGAGACAGAGAGAGAGAAAGCATGCATGAGCAGGGGGAGAGGCAGAGGGAGAAGCAGAAAGCAAACTCCCCAGTGAGCAGGGAGCCCCATGTGGGGCTTGATCCCAGGACTCTGGGATCATGATCTAAGGGGAAGGCAGACACTTAACCTATTGAGTCACCCAGGCGCCCTTGCATCCAGCCTTTTGAGCCTCAATGTCTGCATCTCTAAAATGAAGATCTGCCCACTTCACAGATGGATGAAAGGGTTAAATAAAATAACATATGGGAAAAGCCCTTTTAATGAAAAGGCTTTAGGTTGATCACACAAGCCATCCTGTCTGCGCCCTCTACTACTGGTATATTTGATGGGAATAGTGGATAAAGGTCACTGATTTGTTTGAGGATATAATGCATTTATTCAGGTGACCTTGAATGTTCCTCTTTCAAATTGTTCATATAGTGTATGAGCTCAGCACATTTTGCTTCAAAGCACACATTTCTACCTGTGTCCCCATATAGCTCTAAACACCTGATTCAGCTGTTCTTCTGTTTTAGTTTTATAAGTGATTATTAGGAGCTTGTTCCTTCTCCTCATTGATAAGTCTTGGTATAAGCTATTTTATCTGGGAAAAAAACACAGAAAATCTCAGGGGATTGTTGTAGATTCCAAGTCAGGGTAGCTAGCATTTTTAGCTTCGGGTTCTCCTCTGAGTTGAAATCACTAAAAAATATCCTGCTAATCACAGCAGTCAACTTGAAACAGATAACCATATTAAGGTTCATTTATAAATTAAACCCATACTTTGAAAAATCCTTACATATAGATGAAATGTGTATAAACAAAATATTTGTGCTCTTAGTTAGGTATTAAGAGAACTGCGGCGGGGCGCCTGGGTGGCTCAGTGGGTTAAGCCACTGCCTTCGGCTCGGGTCATGATCTCGGGGTCCTGGGATTGAGTCCCGCATCGGGCTCTCTGCTCAGCAGGGAGCCTGCTTCCTCCTCTTTCTCTGCCTGCCTCCTGCCTACTTGTGATCTCTGTCTGTCAAATAAATAAATAAAATCTTAAAAAAAAAAAAAAAAAAGAGAGAACTGTGGCATCAGACTTGATTTTTTTTTTCTTTTAGCTTTCTCCTTTCCTTGCCTTTAATATAAAGGAGAACAACATTTGTGGGGGAAACTCCTGGTCCCCAGGAGTGAATGAATAAAACCATCATAATGATGAGATTGACCTACATAACTAGTCAAAGAAACATGCAGAATTGGCATCTCTTCATAAAAAATTTCAAGTTAGAACATAAATTTCATCTATTTTTGTCTTTGTCTTCTCAGAAGTTAATTTGTTTATAGTCGATTCTTTTTAAGGGCTTTTATTTTAAGAATCACTTTTCTGAACTTCAGCAAATTGTTTTGCAATGTGATCTGTACAACAAACATATTTGCTCACAACTGTTGGCTTCATCTCAATTGTTTGAGATGTTAAAATATTTTTAATATGAAATATTTTGAAAATACTGTAAAGTAGGGAAATTAAACACACAGTACATTCTTACCCCTAAGAAGAAACAAATGTTAATATTTTGACTTGTTTGCTTCAGATTGTTCTATTATTTTTTATGATTATTAATATATTTTTTAATTCTCTAAAACAGTAGGACAGAGCAGAGAAAATGTTTTAAAATACAGTGAGACAAGGAGATACTGGGTGGATTTTTTAAGCCATTAAGGCGTATGTTGTGAGTCTTCTCTTTCTTGTAGTATTAATTTATAAGCTGCAGGTTTGAACAAACTTTGTACTTACTGTTTGACTAAGTCAAATATTACCATGATCCAAAGTTGCTCCAAAGAGTAATGAGGTTGGTTAAAACAAAACAAACAAAAAATGGTAGACAGGATCAAGATAACTTTACTTCGCTGTTCAAGAATTAAACTTTTTAACATTAAGGGGGAAAAGAGAGGGGTACCTGGGTGGCTCAGTTGGCCAAGAACCCTACTTTGGTTCAGGCCACAATCCAGGGATCGAGCCCCAGGCCAGCGCTGGCTCAGGAGGGAGTCTGCTTCTTCCTCTTCCCCCACCCCTCTGCCTGCCCTTCTCACTCTCACCCTCTCTCTCTCAAATAAAAAATGAACCCCCCCCCCCCCCAATAAAGTTAAGGGGGAAAAAAGCCACACACAAACTGTAGCCCCTTGGGGTGGAGGTCACATACAGACCCAGCAGCTAGCAGCCCACCAACCTCCTCTCCACATCTCTGTTTCCTCCCCTGAAAAGTAGGATACCAACTACTCTTTCTGTTTTTCATCTTATAGCTTTTTCCAAGTAAGCTTTTAAGTCCCATAGCCTCTGTCTTCTAATTCTGCATCATCATCGGGAGGAAGAAACAAACTTCCAGTAGAAACTGGAAAAGCAACAGAGCCAGAGTAGGCACCAGAGTACCCGGGAGAGTGAAGCCCGTGGAAGCTTGCTCAGATAGTCAGCTGTGAGGTCATGGGGTCCTTACATTGCCATCTCTAGTCTTCATGAATCCATGACAAAATTAGAATAGTAAAACACTTGATCTGGTATGCTTTCATTATTTTATTTTATTATTATTATTATTATTATTATTATTTAGGATTTTATATATTTATTTGAGAGACAGAGAGAGCACCAGAGTAGGCACCAGAGTACCCGGGAGAGTGAAGCCCGTGGAAGCTTATTTTAGGATTTTATATATTTATTTGAGAGACAGAGAGAGCAGAGAGAGTGCGCGCACAAGCAGGGGGAAGGACAGAGGGAGAGGGAGACTCCATACTGAGCAGGGAGCCCTCCTCACGCCTCAGTCCCAGGACCCCCAGGTCACCACCCTAGCAGAAGGCAGACATTCAACCAACAGAGTTGCCCAGGCACCCCTCATTCGTTTCTTGTAACTAGATCCTTTTATTACCATGTACCAGTCATCCCTCTATAAACTGTGATTTTTTTTTTTTTTCATTCTAATTTCCTCTTGAAATTGTTTTGGAGTGCCTCGTGAGTACAGAGTTTCTGTTTGGGTTGATGAAAATGTTAGAAATAGATACTGGTGTTGGTGGCACAACATTGTGAAATGTGATTTATGCCGCTGACTTGTTAAAGCTGCAATTTTATATTAGACATGTCTGACCACAATTTTTTCTTAACGTCAAACAAAATTAAATAGGCACCTGGCTGCCTCGGTTTGTGGCAAGGGACTCTTGGGTATGAGTTTAAGCTCCACCTTGGATGTAGAGATTACTTTTAAGAAATGAAGAATTTAAAATTACAGGTGAAGTTTTTCCAGATTTCGTTTCCCTGCTTGGTTTTCCATACACAAACCTTACCCTTAGATCTGTTACAAAGTTTACTTATGTTTTAAAAATTATTCTCTATAGGTGAGTATGCAAATTAAATGAGATACCAGAATGTCTTTGGTTTATTGTAGAAGGGATTCAAAGGCTGGGGGACAGGAATTTGGAATGTTTTTATCATATGTGGCCCACTCACCCACCCAATAACTCTATCTTAAGGCAGTACCCCCAGAAAACACTACCTTTACCAGTGCATTGAGAAATATACTGGTAAAGAATGGACTTACATGCTAAAGAGCTCAAGGTATTTCAAGCCCATGGTGTTGTTGAGAGATGCTCCCTCTGAAAAGGGCTCCCTGGCTCTCAGCCTTACGGGACAGCTGGAGGTGATTATCAAAATGGGCAGCAGCAGGAGGGCAGTAATCAAAAGAGTTTAGCCCACAGAGATCTTTGGTAGTACTAACTGATTATCATGTTCCTTGAAGAAATATATTTGGACACTCTACATCCTAAGGGAAAAAAATGTAATCTTTAATTCTTGTGAATGGTCTTGACTTTAATTGACTCAGTGGAGTCACAACTTGTCATGCAATCCCCCTTATTTTTTTTCTTTTTTATAAAGACTTTTATTTATTTATTTGACAGACAGAGATCACAAGTAGGCAGAGAGGCAGGGAGAGAGAACAGAGGGCTCCCTGATGAGCAAAGAGCCCAATGCGGGGCTCGATCCCAGAACCCTGGGATCATCACCTGAGCCAAAGACGGAGGCTTTAACCCACTGAGCCACCCAGGCGCTCCCATGCAACCCGCATTCTTGAACCAGATTGTAAACACGAGTTCTTTAAGTGATGGAAGGAGGACTAGGTTCCTTCAGGGATTTGCCTGCCACACCACCACCAGAAGGCTGTATAAATCTTCTGAGTTACCCAAAGGCACCTGCCATCATTAACTAGCGTGGCTGTATAATGGGGAAAGACACATCAAGAAGTATACCCACTTCAACCCTTTGGTCTATAGAGTGAGACCAACAATCAAATGAATGTAGCTGGAATAGCCTTTCCCTTCAAATGTGGAAAATCACCAATAATATTTCAGAAATTAGTGCCACTATCAAATCTCAAAGGTAGAGGGTGGGTGTTTCTGTCACCTCTCCCAATTAATTCGCTTATGTAGTCTATGCCAAGGACAGATGGATCTTATAGAACTATTGAATTATCATGAATGTAATCAGTAGCATCGCCATTTGCACCGTTGTTCAAGCTGAGGCTGATAGTATGCCATCATCAAGTCTGGCAAATGCTTTTCCTCTTGTCCAGTTAGTAAGGACCAGAGAAGCATTTGCTTTTATGTTCCCTGGACAGTACTAGAGATTTCGGTATTAACCCTGTGCTTTGAAAATCCTCTGGGTCTTTTGACAACCTAGCACTAGGGATCTTGAATATCTTACCATGCCATCGAACGTTGTGTCGGCCCACTGTTTTAGCAGCATAATTCTAACTGACCCTGGAATGAAATGTGTGGGAATGCTATTACACTGAAACTGAATTTTTGCACATTGTCCCTCACCTTGAGAAACATTCCACATTATTCTCAGTGTCTTTGTTTTGTCTGTTTACCTGATTAAAAAAAAAAAAAAATCCCATAATTTTCCCTTAAGTGACTTCTCTTACAAGACGTGTTCATTTTTCTCCCAATTTTCTGACCATTTCTTCTCGGTGTCCTTTTAACTAGTTCTATTTCCTCAACACACACACAACTGAAGCCCCATCTAGTCAGTGCCTGCAATCTCTTTACACAGATTTGCTTTGTGTCAGGATTCAAGAGGAAAGAAGGAAATATGGGGAATGACAAGCATACACAATTCTAGAGCTTTAAGAAGCAAAAGTAAGTCCTGGAGGTGACCAGGTTTCCGGAAGGGACTGCTCCCAAGGGGGAGGCCACCAGGGAGAGGCCAGACTCCAGCAGCCGCAGGGGGAAGTGAGAACTATAGCCTCTAAACATCAAGAACGCGGCCCTTCATTAAATGATCTACTCTGAAACCATATAAGAAGGAAAAGCTGAGGAATGAGTTCGAGAATTTTTTCCTATGAAACACGGGACAACAATGAACCAGAAGGCTGCTGAGTTCACAGAAAAGAATTCAATTGTTTTCAAACATCTATCTCGAACCTGAGCTTTTCTTTTAAAAACCTGTGTTGTGGGACGCCTGGGTGGCTCAGTTGGTTAAGCAGCTGCCTTCAGCTCAGGTCATGATCCCGGTGTCGTGGGATCGAGTCCCACATCAGGCTCCTTGCTCCGCAGGGAGCCTGCTTCTCCCTCTGCCTCTGCCTGCCATTCTGTCTGCCTGTGCTCGCTCTCTCCCCCTCTCTCTCTCTCTGATAAATAAATAAAATCTTAAAAAAAACCAAAAAAACCTAAAAAAAAACCCTGTGTTGTCCTGACTCTGCCATGATAATCTCAAACTTTGAGTCCAAAACAAAATCTTCTTTACAACATTTCTGCTTTCTGGTTTTCCCTTCTGTCTCTGGGGCTGTATTATGACGAATCTCTCTGACTTACAAATCAGAGATCAAATTTTATTTCCTTGTCATCATCTCATTGTTTTTTACCTTCCAATGGCTGGTTTCTTTCTCGCCAATGGCTGGTTTCTTTCTTGCCAACCGAGCTGCAACATGGTACTTCAAGTTGTCATCACCAGTTCCTTACACTGTTACATTCAGTTCTCTCTGCCTGCAAGTGTTTGCTTTCTTCAGCCTCTTGTGCATGCTATGCAAATGTAAACTTCAAAAATACAGCCCTGCTGCTAAAAACCCACGTGGGGTTCTCCATGGCCTCCGAATAAAGTCCAAAATTCATATGAGGCCCTCCACTCTCTGACCCTGCCCTACCTTCTCTGGTCATAACGGGCTCCTTCCTGCTGTGAACATACACTCCGCTAATGCCCGTCTTTTCTGGCTTATTTATAATGATCCTAACCTGAAATATGCTTCTCATTTTTTTCTCATTAAAATCGGCCCCACCACGAGTACAATTTTCCCATGATGTGCCAAAACTTCAGCCTGCTTTGATGTCTTGCTTTCTCTGAAATCCTATATCTGTACCACGTACTTCTGCATTTAGCCTCATATAAATTTTCAGCGGTGTTGATTCTCTTCGCACGTTAATGAGTCCCTTCAGCTGCCAGAAACGGTACCAAGCGCTGGTTAACTCTTCCATGTCCATTTGTCTGATCTCTCCAATGACACTGGGAGTTTCTCAAAGCAGGGATTATAGTTTTGTGTTTTTTTTTTCTGATCTTCCTAGGGTCCAGCCCAACCTGTTCTACAGAGCAGATGTTCAACGAATCTTACTAAATTGAATTGAATTGGTCTCAAACTTGGCAAGAGAAAATAAGATGAATTCCAAGGAAAACTAGGAAAAGTAGAAGGGAACTAGGAACCATCATTAGAAATCTGATTGTCAGATTGATTCATATTGAACCTTAAGCAGAATAATAACACACATTATACCTTCATCACAGCAATTTTCTCCTCCAATTTTGCCAGAGCACAGCTTTCCAGAGGGGAATAGGTTTTTAAGCTATGCACGTGTGAAGAACTTAACAGCACAAGGGCAGTTAAATTCTCACACACTTCATCCATAATACATAAAAGGTAATAGTCCGACGCTTAGTTTTAATTCTGGAAAATGCAACTTTTTTTCCCTTTAAATGTTCTAGTTTCAGGAACCTGCCCTTTGACAAGCATCTAACAATGAATTATAAAACAAAGGGAACTTTCTCCCGCTCCAGTAAGTAACAGATGCCTTCCATCTTTCTTACTAGATCAATCAGAGATCATTATTTACAGGCCTATATTGTTAAAACTTCTTTTAAGAGGATATATATATATATATATATATATATATATATATATATACACACACACACACACACTCTGGGAGCACAGTAGAGATGCCCTGGGTTGGAGTAGAATGAAATCTCTGAGAAAGAAAGAGATACTGCCTCTGATTGCTTAGCTAGCTGAATCATTGCAAGGCCCTAATATATCTACTTTAAGAGCAGGCTCAGCATTTGATGTGTTCAGCTCTGTTCAGGGGAAATTTCCTCACACTAAACAGGAGAAATGTTCTCAAGTCCTAATAAAGTACTACCTACTAGACACTGAGATGAGGAAATTACTCTAATGTTTAATGAGGAACGGATATCAGCAAAGCTCCGGTCAGGACTGCGAATATCTCGTCCAAGTAGGAGCAAGGCAAGAGGAGACCAAATTCCAAACAGGCAAGTGGGGACCTGACCTCACCTCTACATGGTCAGAGTTTGAGATACATCTTCAATTACCTATCATACCCGAGATCGTGTTAATTTTTTCTCCCTCCCTTTCCTTCTCGAGGCAACCACTGATCTGCTTTTGTCATTATGGGTTAGTTTGAATTTTCTAGAGTTTGATATAAGTGGAATCATGCAATATGCATTATTTATTGTTTGATTTCTCTCACTCAGCATAGTTCTTTTGACTTTGACCCATGTTGTATATATCGATAGGTCATTCCTTTTTGTTGTTAAGCTTCTTTCCCTAGACATCATTACTTTGAGACTTATCCATGTTGTTGCAGGGGCCAATATGCCATTCATTTTTTTTATTATTATTGAGTAATATTCTATTACATGATTTAATGTGGTTTGTCCATTCCCCTGTTCAAGGACACATTTGGCTTGTTTCCAGTTTGGGGCTATTGCTGATAAAGCTGCCATAAGCATTCATGTATAAGACTCTGTACAGAAATGTGCTTTGTTCTTTCTTTAGTAAATAAGTACCTAGGAGAGGAACAGCTGAACCAAAGGTTAGATGTATGTTTACCATTTTAAGAAACTGTCAAACTGTCTTCTAAAAGGATTGAGCCATTTTACATTGGCACCTCCAGGGTCTGAGAGTTCCGGTTCCTTTGTGTCCCCATCAACACTTAGCATTGTCAAGCTTTTAATTTTAGCCTTTCTAGAAAATGATACATTGTGGTTCTTTTTCCTAATGAAAAATGGGTTTTAGCATTTTGTTCATGTGCTTATTCTCCATATGTAAGTGTCAATCAAATATCTTACCCATTTTTTTTTTACAAGGGATTTGTTTCCAATTATTGAGGTTTGAGAATTTTTATAGATTCAGGATACAAGATTTTTATAAATACATGTTTTGTAAATATTTTTCCCCAGTCAGTGCTTTGTATTTTTATTCTGCTAATGATGTCTTTCAATGAGCAATGTTTTTAATTTTGATATAGTTAAATTTATCAATTTGTTATTTTATAGATTATGTTCTGGTATCCTATCTAAAAATTCTTTGTCTATTCTGAGGTCATGAAGATTCTCTATGTTTCCTTCTTAGAAGTATTATTGTTTTAGTTTTACATGTAGGCCTGTGATTCATGTTGGATTATGCCATTTTATCTTCATGTAATGGTCTTGCACCATTGTTTTTAGTCGTGCAAAGTATGGAAGAAATTTGGGGTTTTATTTTGTTTTGTTGTTTTAGTTTTGCATATGGATATCTAATTGTTCCGGTACTATTTGTTGAAAAGACTATCCTTTTACCACTGAATTGCCTTTGCATCTTTGTCAAAATCCAGTTGCCCATATATAGAAGGTTTATTTCTGGATTCTCTATTCTGCTTCATTTCTCTGTTTGTCTATCTGGACATCAGTACCACACAATCTTGAAATCCAGTAGTATTAACTCCTCCAACTTTGCTCTTATTTTTCAAATTAAAAAAAAAAAAAAAGACTTTATTTATTTATTTGACAGAGAGAAAGAGAGAGAGATCACAAGAAGGCAGAGAGGCAAGCAGAGAGAAAGGGGGAAACAGGATTCCTGCTGAGCAGAGAGCCCAATGTGGGGCTCAATCCCAGGACCCTGAGACCATGACCTGTGCCAAAGGCAGAGGCTTAACCCACTGAGCCACGCAAGCACCTCTATTTTTCAACTTTTTAAATGTACTTCAGGTTCTTGAATTTTCATGTGTGTTTTAGAATTATCTTGCCAATGTCTACAAAAACACCTGTTGGGATTGTGTCTGGAATTTGAACCCAAAGATCAATTTGGGGTGAATTATCATCTTAAGAATATTAAACATTCTGATCTTGGCGCATGTTCTAAGTCTTCATTTAGTTAAATACTCTTTAATTTCTCTCAGTCATATTTTATAATTTTCAATGTTTATGTCTTGCACATTTTCCCCCAGATACAACCTTAAGTATTGGGGATTTTTAATGTAATTGTAACTTGTGTTGTGTAATTTCAATTTCTGATTGTTAGTTGCTGGCGTATAGAAAGTAGTTTATTTTTTCATATTGACTTAAAATCACTTACCAGTACTAGTAGTGCTTTTGTAAATTCTATTGCATTTTCTGCATGGACAATAATATGGTCTTCAAATAAAGACAGACAGACTGCATGTTTTTTATTTCTTTTTCTTGCCTTGTATAATGAGGGAAAAAATGTCTTATATAATACTTGTGTGACAGGCCCTCCAATAACCTTTAACATTTCTTATAGTATAGTCTGGTGGTGATGAATGCTTTTCAGCTTTTGTATGTATGAACAATCTTTGTATTACCTTCATTGGAAAGATATTTTCACTGGATAGAAAATTCTAATTTGACAATTTTTTTTTCTTTCAGTACAAAATACTGTTCACCTGCCATATTGCATGCTTTGCTTTTTCCAGGAAATCGGTCATTTTCTTGATGGTTGTTCCTCTGTATAACATGACTTTTTCCCTCTGGCTGCTTTACTTATTTTATTTTTTCCTCTGGCTGCTTTAAAGATTTCTTATGTATCACTGATTTTGAGCAAAATGATTATACTGTGCATTGGTGTAGCTTTCTTCATGTTTTTGTGGTTGAGGTCCTCTTATATTCCTGGAGCTTTCACAGTCAAGCTTGGACAATTTTCTAACATTGTTTCTTCAAATCTGTCTTTTGCTCCTCTTGCTTGAGGGCTCTGATTACATGTGTATTAGACCACTTGATGTTGTCCCAGCTCAGTGATGCCTTTTTCACTGGTTCTAATTTATTTTTCTGTCTCAGGTTTCTTTCATATACTTTATATTGTTATGTCTTGAAACTCTTTAATCGTTTCTTCCATAATGGCTTATTTGCTGTTAATTATAGGCAGCATATTTTTCATGTCATGCTTTGTCGTTTTTATCTCTAAAAGTTTGATTTGATTACTTTAAAAATATCTTTCCTATCTTCACTTAATTTTTTTAACACATAGAATATAACTGTAATTACTCTTAATATCCTCATCTGCTAATGTTTCTGTCAGTTCTGGAGCCATTCCAAGTGATGTTTCTTCTCATTATGGATCATAATGTCTAGTTTTTTAGCATGATGGTAGTCTTCGACTGGATGTCAGACTGAATTTTCCCTTGCTGGAGACTGGTTATTTTTGTATTTCATGAAATGTTCTTTTTTTTTTTTTAAGATTTTATTTATTTATTTGACAGAGAGAGAGAGATCACAAGTAGGCAGAGAGGCAGGCAGGGGGGTGGGTGGGAAACAGACCCTCAGCAGAGCAGAGCCTGATGTGTGGCTTGATCCCAGAACCCTGAGATCATGACCTGAGCCAAAGGCAGATAATCCACTGAGCCATCCAGGCACCCCTATATTTCATGAAATATTTTTGAGCTTCATTCTGGATACAATTGTATTACGTGGAAACAGTATGATAATCTAGGGTCTTACTTCTGTGAATTGTTTGGGTGCCAGTAGAGCCATATTTATTCTAGGGCTAATGATCCCTCACTACTGACGTGAGGCTTTCTTTCTTTTCTTTTCTTTCTTTCTTTTTTTTTTTTTAAGATGTATGTATTTATTTATTTGATAGAGAAAGAGAGAGATCACAAGTAGGCAGAGAGGCAGGCAGAGGTGGGGGGGGGGGAAGCAGGCTCCCTGCTGAGCAGAGAGCCTGATGCAGGGCTCAATTCCAGGACCCTGAGATCATGACCTGAGCCGAAGGCAGAGGCTTAACCCACTGTGCCACCCAGGCTCAGCCACCCAGACTTTCTGTACTACACCCCTATGAATTATGGGGTTTTCTCATCTGGCTGGTGAGAATAGCACCATTTCCAGTTTGTTATGGACATGAGTACCATTTGCTCTAATCTTTTTTTTATGAAGGGGAGAGTGGTCAGTGAGAAAGCTTTATTTTAACAACCACATATAGAAAGTGGGCTTTATTTATTTTATTTTTTATTAACATATAAGTTATTATAATCCTTTTGAATGTGTTGCTCAGTACTCTTCTAAATACTCAAAAGGGATATTTCACATATCTGTTGAGCTCTTTATCCATGTTTTCTCTTCTCCATTATTCTCAAACTCACCCGCCTTGGTCTCCCTATACTCTGAGCTTTATCTCTTCTAAATATGGAAGTCAGGTTCTGCTTAGGTTCTCTTTCCTTCCACCATATTCTGGAAACTCTCTCAAGGAAACAAGTTGGGGAAACCACAGCACTCACTTCATTCCTTACCAGCTTCTTAAATCTTTTTTTTTTTTTTTTTTTAATTTATTAGACAGACAGAGATCACAAGTAGGCAGAGAAGCAGGTAGAGAGCGAGGAGGAAACAGGCTCCCTGCTGAGCAGAGAGCCCAGTGAGGGGCTCAATTCCAGGACCCTGGGATCATGACCTGAGTCAAAAACAGAGGCTTAACCCACTGAGCCACCCAGGCACCCAGCTTCTCAAAGATCACTCTCTTTATTGCCTAATCTTCAGTGTCTTAAAAAAACATTGTTTCCCAAAAACTGTTGTTATTGTATATTTCAAGCAGAAGGATACATTTAATCTCCATTATTCCATGTTAGCTGGTAGTGGAAGTCCTATTTTTGCATTCTTAATGTTCATAATAAACATATTTAAAAAAATTTATCTCATAGAAATAAAGACAGGATGAATACCTTCTAAATTCTCAGACTAAAAAAAAATTGAAAATAAATAATTTGTAGGACTTTAGCTTGTCCATGATATAATATCTATCAAATATAAATGAGTTCACACACAAAATAAATGAATATAACTTTTGAATATATACAAAAAGTTTCTAAAGAAATACAAATTAGCAGGCGCCTGGGTGGCTCAGTGGGTTAAAGCCGCTTCCTTCGGCTCGGGTCATGATCTCAGGGTCTTGGGATCGAGTCCCACATTGGGCTCTCTGCTTAGCAGGGAGCCTGCTTCTCTCTCTCTCTCTCTCTCTCTCTCCACCTGCCTCTCCATCTACTTGTGATCTCTCTCTGTTAAAAAAAAAAAAAAAAAAAAAGAAATACAAATTAGCAAAATTCAGCAGGATATTGAAATAACATGTCATGACAAAGAAATTGAAAATAATTTGGGAAATCTTTTAATATAGCAGCTCTCTTATGAAGTAGTTGAGAGCCTGAACTTTGAATTTAGACAAACCTGGTTAAAATTGCACTTCGTTGCTGTGTAATTTTGGGTATGTTCCTTAAGATCTCTGATCCACAGGTACCTTTTCTTTCTTATAAATCTTACCTCACTGGTACTATGAGAAGGGTAAATGAAATGCTATATCGATACACTCAGGACAGAAATTTCAAATGCCACATATTTTTTTAAAGTTACTTTCTAGAACCACATGAAAATTACAAGATTAGTAGTAATCTGCTACAATCCTTAACTCTCCACAGAGTTGGTTTTTTTTTTTTTTTTTTCCAGTGATGTGAACTCAGCTTTTACTCTGTACATTCCAGTTTAACAAATGTAGATTATAGGGTTTGGAGTTAGGCATAAAAGCATTTTATAAATCTAAGACTATTATATTGTTACACCACAAGACTATTATATTGATAGTTCACTCAGACGTATATAAGACATGACTGAGCTCTAACTACATTCTGCAGATCCAATCTATAACCACTTACAGCTAAATTAGTACTTAGCCCATGATAAACCAGTGTCTTCTATCCCAGTCAAGAACAGATAACCTCCTTTAGAGTAGTTTCTCCTTATTGGAATCACTTTGGACAATAGCTTTTGATTCACTTAACTAACTCATGATTCATGCATGTATTAATTCATGCACATAGTGAATAGATATGCACTGATACCCAAGAAACACTACCCAGCCCTAAGCAAAGTGTTGAGTGGGATACAACGTAGCATGCTTGTTCCTAAGAAAAAACAACATGCAAAGAGAAAATAATAATATAAATGAAATTGAAATGAAAATTAGTGTTATAAAATAGATGAAATGAAATGAAATGAAATGAAAATAGTGTTATAAAATAGAAAACACAAGGAGCTACCTAGATATCATGGCAACTAATAAGTGCTGAGCTCAGAGGAGGAAGGTTTGCCGAGGGCTGGAGTGGTCAAGGGAAGCTGCACATAGGCAGTGGCTGCTGAGTCACTGATTTAAAGGCTGAGGGTAGGTGTGCTTGGGTGGCTTAGTCATTTAAGTGTCTGACCCTTGATGTCAGCTCAGGTCATGATCTCAGGGTCCTACAGCCCTGGGATGGAGCCCCACATCAGGCTCTGTACTGCTTAAGGATTTTCTCTCTCCCTCTCCCTCTGCCCCCCACCCCCGCTTGAGTTCTCTCTCTTTCCCTCTGAAATAAATAAATCTTTTAAAAAATAAAATAAAAAAGGCTGAGTACAGGGTGAGCCTGTGGAGATAAAGTTATGTTGGAGGAACACTGTGAAGTGAGCTAAAGCAAGGAGGTCCAAGATACATCCCACAATGTCAGAGGCAATGAGTAGACCATGGTTGACCCATGTGGCTGGTATATATGAACCTGTGGGAAAGTAAAAGGAATAGTTCTGGAAAAATTAGTTCACGTAGAAGATTTTAACCTACAAGCACTGAGGAATGTGGTAGAGTTTGCTAACTGACACCTATACCAATTTCTTTTCCTTCTATGGTCATAGAACTTCCTAGTTCAACTGGATACACGGGTTTCTGGAATAAAAACTATTTCTTTAGAGCTTTGAGAGGTGAATGGGCGTGATGTGTGTTTCTGTGTGTGCCCGTAAAGGAAAAATCATGTTTCCTCCCATTCCACTTTCCCCTTCCTTCAGCCTGTATGTGTAAGTAGAGTGTGCCATGTAGGACCACGTGAGCCAGGGAAATGCCTTAGCACAGCCGAGCAGCAGGAGAGAAGGCCTTGACTCCTTGGTTTACTCACACATGTATGTTTTATGACTCATAAACTCAATTCTATTTTGTTTCAGACCCTGTATTGCAGCCACACCTGGGCGCTGAGTTATTGCTTCCATGTATTAGACACTTAGTCGGGCAAGACCTAGGATAGTCAGTCATTTCTGACCTTCATGTAGCCCAAAGGGCCACATAAATGACACATACACGAATGAGCTCGAAAGCTCTGTCTTAATTCAAACAAAAAACTCCTGGAAGTGTTTGAATAAGGAAGTGATATGATCGGAATTGTGTTTTATAAGAAATGAGTGACATAGCAAATCAGTGTTGCCTGGGGCTAGGAATGGGGATTGTTGAGTTTTATAGCAAAATCATGAGGTGCAACTTTTTTGAAATAATGAGATGTTCTACACCTCAGTTTTGGTTGTAGTTATAGGCATGTATATATTTGCAAAACTAGTACTTAAAACATGTGAGATATATATATCTCACCTAAATAAAGTTGATTAAAGAAATTAATTTGGGGGCACCTGGTTGGTTCAGTCTGTTAAGAATCTGCCTCTTGATTTTGGCTCAGGTCATGAAGTCCAGGTCATGAGATCAAGCCCTATATTGGGCTCCCTACTCAGCTTGGAGTCTGTTTGAGATTCTCTCCCTCCTGCTCCCTCGGCCCCTCTCCCTGCTCTTTCTTTCTCTATAAAGTAAATAAGTAAATAAAATCTTTTTTTAAAAAAAGAAATGAATTTGGCTGTGTATGCATGTAAGATGGATCAATGGGAGGAGACAAGAGGTGGGAGAAAAGAGAAGCGTATGGCTTCAATCAAAGTTTTAGATAGTTTGGACTTGTTCTGGGAAATAGTGGAAAGAATGAAATTAGAAAAAAATACTCATTCGGAGACACATTGGGAGGAGACAAGAGGTGGGAGAAAAGAGAAGCGTATGGCTTCAATCAAA